>NW_017307751.1:399459-405214 GCF_000935625.1 Nanorana parkeri
TTATAGTTTTACACTAATTTCAAAGAGTTTTCAGTAACACTCTGTACTGGCCATGAAAGAGGATGAGGCTGGTCCAACCTTTTTTGACTTGTTCGTGTTTTGAATTTAGAGCATCTAAAGTTTTCAGAAGCTTTTGCTGCTCCTGAAGTTACCTAATGTGATACCATTGCATTAAAGCTGAACTACAGTTCAGGCAAACATAAAATACACTAACTATTGCAGTTCTGTATTAATACATAATTAACACACATTTAAATGTATTTGATATGCAGGCAGCATAAGTACCATATTAGCCTCTTTCAGTCCCTATATGTCAGAGTTAAACAGTGAGAGAGGAAGAAGCAACACTAGGGACCTGTCAGTACATGTGCTGACAAGGAACATTCTGATTAGAGGAGAAAGCAGAGTGACAGAAAGATAGACTTATTACTGAGCAACTTTTCCTTCACTGTCCAGTCACAGACTGGGGGGCATGTCCATGACAGTCTGAGCTCATAGTAAATGGGTTATCTAACTTTAAAGATCAAGCTCAGTCTGCTGAATTTGAAAAAAACCCTAGGGGTTACAGACTCTCAGGACATAGGAGGTGTATCTACAGTATTCCTACATGTATTCCTGAACAGTTGGAAGGTCAAAAGCAGTCTTCATTGTGGGATGTTTTGACTGTAGTATTTTATGAAGAGCACATGACCTTGAGGATATTACAATAGATTATTGCAATAGTGCAAAGATTTCACTGTACCATATATTTATTCAGAGGTCCAAAAGAAAACTACAAAGTCCTAGGAGATCAAAAAAAAATCTACAGAAGCTGAAAGTGGCATATGCAATGCTCTATCCAGCATGGGTAAGAATTGTTGCTAGGGAAGAAACCCACATTTTTGATACACCAGCAGATTCAACTTCATTGATTGATAAGAATGGAAAGTATGTATGATGACTTTGGATGGGAGAATATTACCTTTGGTGTTTTTGTTAGAAGATAATGGTCGCTCTATCCCTTTTTGTTTTTCGGGCTTATCCCATCTATTGGATAGATGAAAACATCTTCCTATCCCATGGTTTGGTAGGATCCATCCATTAAGATGTCATAGCCACCAAAACAGCTATACTTACACACCCTACCCATTGCTGTGCCCAGTCACATTCTTAGTATAGAACAGCAAAATATTCTATAATTCATCTGGGGTCTAAAGAAGCCCAGGATAGCAGCAGCTACTTTATATCAGCACAGGCTTGAGGGAGGCTTGGGGGTACCTAATTTGGCAAACTATTTTACGGCATCACAGATTCCCCCCATTGGCCTCATTTTACACCACCCAGGGGCTGCCTATATGGGCTTGTTTGGACTTTATGGATATTGCCCTTATTCTTCTATATAATTTGCTATGGTGTCTCCCCCCATGTGCTCCAAGATGGAGACTCTCATAGTTTAGAGTTAGGACCGCACTATAAAAGGTGCCTTGGCGCGGCTGTGCGGCTCTCAAAATTTCTGCAGAAGACGTGTATCCAAACCTCTGTTGTTAACCTTAGTGGTGAGACAAGTTTTTTTTCATGCTGGCTTGTGAGTGTGCCATGATAACTTTCTACTGTTTCACCTCCTAACCCTTCTCACATTCAGGAACCAACTTTGTGCCACACACTGCAAAAATGGGATGCAGTTAAGTTTTTCAGAGGCTTGGCCTCCTTGAATTTCCCATTGTCTGGCATACTACATTTTCCCTTGTTTAGCCCTTACTTTGAGAACCCTTTGCATTTTGAAGGTGGTCAAGTCATGCCTTGAGATTTGGATTTTTTTTTAATGTTGGACGGCTTCAAGTCGTTATCTAGTCTTCAGCGTGCCTGCAAGCTCCCTCAGATGGTGTTTTTCTGCTATCTTAATCACTTGCTGACCAGGTGTTTACACTCCCTTCCTGGCCAGTCCATTTTTAGGTATTTAGAGCTGCAGTATTTTGACTGACATTTATTCTGTCATGCAACGCTGTATTGAAATTAATTTTATACCATTTTTTGGGGACATTTATAACTTTCTTTTGGTGGTATTTAATCACCATTGGGGTTTTTATTTTTTACTATATTAAGGAAAAATTACTGAAAATGTTTTTAACATTATGTTATAACACATTTTATTCTTACGCAATTTTTTGGTAAAATATAAAAGAGGGGGTCACGTCGGGTAAATAGACACCAAACATGTTGAACTTTAAAATTGTGCGATGCTTTAAAAGTTTTTACCGCTCATCAGTTCAGTGTTATCAGTGATTAATGGCCCTAGAATCAGTGAGTAATGGCCCTAGAATTATTGCTCTCACTGCGACGTTCGCGGTGATATATGACATGGTATATGACATGTGCGGCGTAATGGGCGCAATCGTCATTTTCGTACGTATGCGCACCCAACGCATGTTAGCATGCGTGAATGCATGGGTGGGGACTTTAAAAAATGTTTTGTGTTGTTTTTATTCTTTTTCATGTGTGACTTTAATTATTTTTTTTTTGCAACTTTTCCCCCCAATTTATTGTTATCACATAGAGTGCTAGAAAACCTGCTTATGTGATAGCAAAGATATGCGACAGGTCCCCTTTATGGAGACATCAGGGGTCTCCAAGACCCCTAATGTCACCTTCATCAGCTTCTCTCCAGCTTTTGAAGCTGGAGAGTGACACAAGAATGCGGAAGTGATGTAGTATACATCACTTCCGCATTCTGACACCGGAGAGGGGACTGGAGGGAGATTGTGCACCGAGCTCCCTCTGATCCCCTGTCAGAGAGCCACCATGCTGGTCCCGGGCTCGCACCAGTGGGAGGGGGGGCACGAAGGGGGGTGCTCCGATCGGCACCCCATACAAGCGATCCGCCAGCTCTATAGTCGGCGGATCGCTTGTATGTAAACAGTCATCACTGTCTGATTTTTATATTTTGGTTGTTTCCCGCTCTCGCGCGTGAGTGGGTGGGGCTAACAGGCCGTATCTACACGGCCTGTTGGATCCAGGAAGCTCCAGGAATTTTAGGGGGAACCTCAGCCCCCCAAAATGGGAAAAAAATGTGGGGTCCCCCCTAATATTCCTTCCAGACCCTTGATCTGAGCACAGGCCCAGCAGGATAGGAAAGGGGGGGACGATCGAGCACCCCCCTACCTGCGCCTTATGCCCTCAGCATTGGGAGGGTGTCCCCATGCCTATGGGGACAAGGGCCTCTTCCCCACAACCCTGACCCGGTGGTTGTGGGGGTTTGCAGGCAAGAGGGCTTATTTGTATCTGGGTACCCCTTTAATTAAGGGGGCACCCAGATGCCGCCCCTCCCTTGTGAATGAGTAAGGGGCACTTGTACCCGTACTCATTCATTGAAAGTATTGAAACAGTGAAGTTGTCACTGTGTTTTAAAGGGTACTAAAGGGTTAAATTCAAAGTAAATAAACACACCACACTTTTAGAAAAAATCCTTTAATTGAAAAAAAACAGAGTAAATTTTTGTCAATTCCTTTAATTTAAAAAAAATGGCTCCATCACTGTAATCGCGCGGGCCCGGACGGTTTCCCCGCCCTCTACTATAAAAAATTCTCTGAACTCCTAACTCCTACCTTAGTCTCATCTTTTAATGCCCTCAGATCTCACCATTCCCTTGGTAAGGACACCCTCACTGCATCAATCTGTATGATCCCGAAACCAAATTCTGACAATACTTCCTGTTCCAATTATCATCCTATATCCTTACTTAATCTAGACATTAAAATCTTGGCCAAAATATTAGCGAACAGACTCAACTTGGGTATTGGCCAACTCATACATAAAGATCAAGTGGGATTCATGCCCTCCCACCAAGCTACAGACGGCATCCGTAGAGCAACCCTTCTCTCCCACCTAGCACACTCACGGAAAATCCCTGCCATGTTCCTATCCTTGGACATCAAAAAAGCGTTCGACTCCCTCTCCTGGCCATACCTCTTTTATGTGTTGGAACGTTGGGGGTTTGGTCCTATGTTTTGTAAACTAATATCTGCTCTCTATTCGTGCCCCTCTGCTAAGGTTCATTACGCAGGATTTAAGTCCGACCCCTTTCCCATACACAGAGGTACCAGGCAGGGTTGTCCCCTATCCCCGCTCTTATTTGCAATAGCCATGGAACCCTTGGCTCAACTGATCCGGGAACACCCTGACATATCAGGTATCCCTATAGCTGGCCATCACCACAAGTTGAGTCTGTTTGCTGATGATATTCTTCTATTTCTCTCTCGTCCCCTTGTCTCACTTCCGAATCTCTTTACAACTCTCACTTCCTTCAGCGTCTTGTCCGGTCTCTCCGTAAACCTCTCCAAATCCAAAGCCCTTAATATTTCGCTTCCTACTCCAATTGTCAGCCAACTTCAATAATTTCCCTTCCCATGGGCTACCTCTGCCTTATCATATCTAGGAGTACACCTAACTTCGCACTATACCACCTTATACTCGGCAAACTACCCTCCTTTATTTAGGCAGCTGTGCTCCTTCCTTACTACTTGGTCTCGCTTCCCCCTATCGCTCATGGGCTGTATAGCGGCTATTAAAATTACTTATCTACCCAAATTGCTATATTTCTTCAAGGTCCTCCCGATTCCTATACCTTCCCATATCATGCGCATACTTCAGAGGCAGGTGATGCACTTCGTATGGGCGGGCCATAGTCCCCGTATCTCCAAACACTCACTTCTTCTCCCTAAGCCCATGGGTGGCTTAGGGGTCCTTAGCATAATCCACTATTATAGGGCTGCACAACTAGCACCCCTGACCAAATACCAAGCTACACTAGACACCCCCCTGTGGGTGTCTCTTGAAGCCGTGGACTGTGATCCTCTCGGAGTGCACAACCTGCTCTGGTCACCTCCTAAACACCGCCCTCATATCTTTAACCCAATAACTCTCCACTCACTGAAAATATGGGATTCCGTAAAATATTTGGGACATCTCCTCTCCCCTCACCTACCACTTCTTTCTTTTCTCCACAACCCAGCATTCCCTCCTGCTATAGAACACCCCTCGGCTTTCTCCAGATGGTCCGCCAGTAACGTGACGCTATTCAGTTCTCTCCTTGACCAAAACGGTATTAAACCCTTTTCAGCTTTACAATCAAAACACGACCTACTCCATACTGACCTTTTTCGTTACATACAAATCCGCCATTTCTTGTCCACCTTGCTAGGTCCTAACCCCACCCACTCTCCCCTCTCCATATTTGAACATATCTGCCTACATTCACCACATGCTAAGGGAGTAATCTCTTCTCTTTATTCTTCCCTCGTTTATCCCCCCACCCCCCCTTCCACTCCTATGTGTCACAATGGGAACACGACCTTGATTTAACTCTTGACGCTGATCAATGGCAACAAATTTGGGATACGAGCAGGACTTCCTCTCGATGTGCGATGGCAGTGGAAACCAACTACAAAGTTTTAATGCGGTGGTACTATGTTCCATTAGCTCGTATCTTTCCCTCCTCATCCCCCTATTGCTATCGCCACTGCACTGACCCGGGCACTATGCTCCACATTTGGTGGGAATGCCCGATAGCAGTGACATTTTGGCGGAAGGCATTCAATTTTATACACTCTCTCTCCTGCCAGGCACCACTGTTTCAAACTGCTATAGCTCTATTAAACTTGAGACCTGACACTATGAACAATGCACAATTCACCCTAACGACACATGGCCTCACCGCTGCCAAAGCCTGGCTGACTCCTCACTTACGTTTCTCTGAGACAAAGGGGTTGATTTACTAACC
>NW_017307752.1:0-29323 GCF_000935625.1 Nanorana parkeri
GGATATATCTCGCTATCACAACGATCGGAGTCAGAATACCCCTCTTTCACAGCAGAATTTCTCCCTCACATTAAAAGCCACTATTTCAAATCAGGAGCCCTCTTCACATCAGAGCCCCGCTTTGCGTCAGAGCCCTAACGTAACATCAGAAGCTGCGGCAGCTAGAGCAGGCCTAGATGTAGTCGAACTTCTGTCCTCTTCTAAATGGATCCCAGCCTCCCTTTATTTGTGTAATTCGGTTTCATGGTGCTGGCAGCTGGCCCGCCTGCACCATGGAAAGGCATGGCGCTGTGTGAAAGTGTAGGGGCAACAATGAGGAACCCAGAAGGCACCCTGGTTAAGAAAGGCTTGCTTACAATATATTTATTGCTACATGCAGGGTGTTTACATTATGAATGCCTTTGAAAGAAATGTGATTTGTCTCACACAAATAAACAATATTTGCTAGAGCTGGACCATAGTGGATAAACACTGTTTTTAAACTTGGAGAAGGATACCACGGAAACATTTAAACTAAAACAAAGCAACTGCTGTGATCTAATGTCTTCATGCTGTTCTGTTTTTGCAGCTGATATGCTCTTTGGTTTGCATGTAATGGCAGCTTTTCACATATTTCCAGTGCATTGTTAGTCACAGCTGCTTTCCACTCCAGTAGATGCTGCCAGTACATTCTTCAAGAAATACTAGTGAAATACTCCGTTCACTGTACTATTAGGCAATAATATACTATTCTGCAGAGCTATATACATTGTCTATTTAGGTTTGTAAAACAACAGTAGATGACATTTTCTCACAATGAGCAATTCATAAGCCATGTTACTTTATATTTGTCCCTATAAATACATATTTTATTTATGCATCATAGTTTTAGAAACAAACATGTAGAATATTTTTGTAAATGTAGCAACAGTAACTCAGTTTGTAAAAAAAAGATTATTGTCACAGTTCAGCTGCAGACTTGCAGCTGAGCTGTTAATTGTATTTCTACAAGTTTTTACAGAACTCTTACCCCTGGTTCTGCAGGCATGCAGGGCTGTGCTGTTGCTTGTAGTCCTCCAGGCATGTCCTCTGAACCTGATTCACTCTTGCACCAGTCTGGCAGCCTTAGGCATCGGCCGACCTCTCCTGCTGTTTGTTATGCAGCTTCTCGGCCAATCAGTGCAGTCTGCTTGTGGCCAATCCTGTGGTTCCTCCCTCTTGCTGTCTCCATTTAAACTCAGGGCAGCGCACGGCACGCTGCCCGAGCAACGCTTTCCCAAGCTAGATGCCGAGCCCCCGCTGGTTGCGATTGAACCTGAATGCCTAGAAGTTAATACATGTCCTGACCGTTGGCTTGTCCCTGGAAATCCTTGTCCTCAGTTTGCCCTGAACTTTGACTTGTCCCTGGTGATCCTAGTCTTCTGTCTGTCCCAATCCTTTGGATATTCCCAGTCTTCAGATTATCCCTGGAAGTCCTGGTCCTCCGTCTGTCCCTGCCTTTTGTTTTGTCCCTTGTATCTGTGTCTGCAACCTGTCCAGAACTCTGGCCTTGTCAACCATTCTGGGCTGTTAGGTGAGTTGGGTGAACCTAGGGATTGTGACCTGGGGTCAGCACTCAGCCTAGCCCATCTCCACCATCAGGAGCTCTGGCGAACACCGGCTGGCCCTTAGATTCCACATCCTGGGGGAATCCATGCCACCTACCTAACATTAGGGTATGAACTGATTCCAGTTCATACCTGTGAGCCCCGACTCGTGACAATTATAGCCTATTGTAGCGCCTCCCTAACCCCCAGAGGCCTTAGGTGGACCCCCAAAGGCAGGGAGAGCTGACATTTCACTCTCAGAGGCAGATCCTTAGCAAGTGAAGGGATATGTGATCAAGAAAGTTGGGTGACAGTCACTTTAAGTGCCTTTTTTAAATGTTTCATTGTAGAACATCAAACTGGGAGAGAGAGTATAGGGCTTCAGACATCCATAGCAAAAATAGGACAGACTTCAGACTTCTACAGTGCAGAATCATTAGGAGCACAGGCTGACACTGGGCAATAGAGGAACAGCTGAGCAGGGATAGGCACGGGATCTTCCATATGCGTTTGCTATTCGTTCCACTTGTTGGATTTGGTGTGGAGACACACGGGGAGCTTCAGCTGCCATTGTGATATGCAGTGCTCCTTGTGTGTTCCTATGCCTTTAAAAGGAGGTTGGTTTACCTCCTGGAGAACCTGCATCCAATTCATCCTTTGCTATAAATATGCTCCAAGATGGAGACTCTCATCAATTAGAGGTAGGACCGCACTATACAGAGGGGCTCTGACGAGGCAATGCGGCTTCCACCTGTTTTGCAAAAGTTGTGCAACAAAAGCCTCTGTTTTTAACCTTAGTATTTAGACAGTCACAACATGAACACTGCACATGCGCAAACGAAAATCCGTTATGTCGAACCACGAAATTCGTCCAGGTAGTATTGCTAACGGAAGATTATTGAAATCTGTATTGGTCTGTGCATGATGGGGCAGTCGTGTGGAAATGGAACGCGGGTTCGATGATGGGACGAAAGAAATCAAACGAAAATTGTAAGGTGTATGGGCACCTTTAATAAGACATTTAATAAGCCGTCAAAAAAATGTGTATACTTTAGTTTCCGATGTTTCATTTTTCAGGATACGGGTCTGAAAGTCAATTGGTTTCGGCATTTGGGTTCAGATGAATCCAAGTTTTCATTAATTTAGGATGAGTTAAATGATCATAATGAACGAAAATTCTTTGCAGAAAAGGGTCATTTTGTCATTAAATGGTCATTTTGTTTCTTTTTCATTTCTGACAGTCCACAGGAACAATAAAAAAAAACCAGCGTGGGGTTCCCCCAACAATTCATAACAGACCCTTTCGGTCTGGTAGGAATGTTAATGTAAAAAACAAAAACAGCGTGCAGTTCCTTGACAATTAACTTTAGGTCTGGTTGCAATTTTAAGGGAAACCCCAAGGCCAAAAAAATGAAAGAAATGTGGGGTCCCTCCTAAAATTCCTTACCAGACCCTTAATCCGGGCAGCAGCCTATCAGCATACAATAACCACAGCAGTATATTCGTCTATTCATGCTGCTTAGCACGAATGGAAGAATCTTTCAGATTTTGTTTGTTCAGCCCACAGCTTAAATGAAAAAACAAAATCTACTTATTCTGACTCCGATTGTTGTATTAGCGATTTATCCCTTGCTGAGACCTCTATGTCTGTCCTGTATAAGCAGATATAATCACAGATATAATCACTGCAGATATAATCACTGCAGATATAATCACTGCGGACAATCCTTATCAGATAGCTGAACTCAACAAATACATAATCTACAAAGTGCTTTATTGTCTAAAGCAGACAACAGGACACAGCAGATGAATGAACAGATGGTATTTGAAGGTCAAGCATGATAATGTTTCCAAGCTAGTATGTACATGTGGTCCTGCTATAGGCAGCCATGACACTTAACGACTAGTTGGAGAAGAAGGGCGGTACATTTACACACAAGGGGGGAATTTTAAAAAAACATGGTGCGATAACCAAAATGACCACAAGATGGCAGTATAATAACTAGCTATACAACTACCAAACATAATGGCTTAAGGATAATTAACTATGTGATTCTCATTTCACATTAATATGCATATTAACCGTGTCTATGCATTGTGTCATAATTTTACAACTGTGTAACAGCACACTCCCCGTCTGGCATTGTAAATGCCACTACGTGAAATCATAACAGTAGTTATGCAAGTGCAAATGAACAATAGTGCAATTTGCAATTGATGTCTTGAACACTTGAAAGAAGTAAAGAAAACAATGCAACAACGATAACTCTTAGAGTCCATAAATGTGAACTTGTAACTTGTCCTTTGGACCTGAAACAAAGAAAAGAGAGAACATACAGTATATCCACAGGTCCAAATATCAGATAAAATATGTGATGACTATTAGCATAGCAGACCTGATTGCTGGACAATCCTTCAAGAGCATTAAGTTGCTTGTCCATGAGAGGCAAACTTGAAAAGTTCCTTAGCTGTGAAATAGGATAGCCTCTTTGGTTCATTAAAGGTACTTTGAAAAAGTCCATTCTTGATGTGAATGATGCAATGTTAGTACCTGAAGACTATAGGCACTCACGTAATTCCATGTGTACAGTTACCAGGTGAAACAGGAACAGTTCTAATGTTCTGGGTGAGAAGAGCTAGCTGGGGTAAGGATGGCTGTAAACTCTGAATCTGTAGACACATCACTGTTGATGAATTTATTCAGCTTGGCAGTTGGGTTGATTTTAGGAATGTCCTGCTAGTCACGGACACATTTCATCTCTGTGCCAGAGATGTTTTGTTGTGCATTACGTGTTAGGATCAGTTCACTTTTAGCACTGTCTTTTGCAGAAAGAGGTTTTTGGCATATGTGCCAGTCCTGACAGTGAGTATCACTGGGCTCAGTGTGATAGCAGTGTGGAATATGGACTAACTTGTGTGTAGTCTTAGCAGAGCTATTACATGGTGATGTTTTAGTACAGTCTTGGTTTACCTGCACGATGATCTTATTGGAGCATACACCATCTGAGGCTTGATGCTTGTATTTGCATTCCATTTTAATAAGTACCCAAGCTAGATCAGTGTTTTGGGCATAAGGAGCATCATTCCACCCATTGTGCTGTTGACATACCTTGTGTACTCTCAGGATGTCTCTGCCTGAAAGAAGCATAATTTTGGCATCGTTGTCAAGTGGTGGGATGCAGTCAGCTAAATGAAATAGGTGAGGACTTGAAAGTGCATCCTCTGGTGTAGGAATTTCCTCGCTGTTGTTAGGCAACTGATTGCACTCGATGATCTGAGGAAGATCAATTCTCTCCGTTCCTTTTATAGGAGAAATGATGAATTCAGCATAGGTTGTTTTTCCTGTGAGTTGCACTGAACCAGCACAGGTGTGCAATGTATAGGATAGCATGTTACCCTTTATGCCGAATAAGTCAAGAACTCTGAAGTGGCAAGTGAATGATTGCTTTAGTGCAGTAGGTTACAGCAGACAACAGGATACAGCAGATGAATGAACAGATGGTATTGGAAGGTCAAGGATGATAATGTTTCCAAGCTTGCATGTACATATGGTCCTGCTATAGACATCCATGACACTAACGACTACCGATAGTTGGAGAAGGGCGGTACGTTACACACAAAGGGGGGAGATTCAGAAAGACATGGTGCAACAACCAAAACGACCACAAGATGGTATTATAATAACCAGCTATACAACTACCAAAGATGGCTTAAAGGGTTATTAACCCTCAGCGTGTTTTTGCATATATCTACTGCTAGCAAGCGGTAGATATATGCAAAAAATTAAAAAACCCTTTTGAAACAGGTTTAAATTTACTTGTGTCTTTGCCACGCGTTCCTGCCCCGAACATCTGAAGAGTCCCGGGCAGCCGCAAAGCATCTTGGGGCGGGCACATGCGCACTTCAGTTCGGCTGGGGGACGAGGAGAGACATTAGGCAAGTCAATGGGGCAGCATGCACCAGTACAGACTCCGTGGGACATCAGAGAAGAGGAGGACAGAGGAGTCAGCTGTGGATTGGAGACCCGCACCAGTGCTGGAGGGACATCTGAAAACTACAGGAAAGAAGAAGATTGGATTAAGGTAAATCCCTACACTAACATTGGGGGGGAGGGGGAAAAATCGCCTTTAATGTCACTTTAAAGAAAATTAACTGTGATTCTCATTTCACATTAATATGAATATTAACTGTGACTATGCATTGTGTCATATTTTTACAACTGTGTAACAGCACACTAATAGTGAATGGCCAGCTTTAATTACATGCATATTCCTCCTACCAGTGCTGCTCTGTCTGACCATTAGTCCATAGATTAACCAGTTGACATCCGCGGTGTTAAACCCCCTTCCCATCCAGGCCATAGGAATGGATAGCAATGGGTGCAACTCAGGCCGCAGAATCCGCCAATCTGGATGATGATGGCTTCAGTACCGAAATCCGCCTCTAGATGTTACTGCACTGTTAGCACACCTTTTCAGGGATCAGGCGAAAGGGTAGCATAGCATACTGGGGCTCCCTTCTCAAGCCTCCACCTTCCTTTGTAGGTCTCCACAGGAATCACAGACTCCGGCAGTGCACAGGACACAAACACAGGGGATACTTTTCCCTGTCTGGCTTGTCCCTTTTAGGTTTCTGATGACATCTGAAGCAGGAGCACGTAGGCTCTCGATTATCCTTTGTCTTTTGACTGTGTCGTCAACTTCCCATTATTCCACAGCCTGCACTGCTTGATCTATCCAGGTTTCAAAGTTCTCTTCCCCAGATGGCACAGGTACCTTCCCAGAATAGAACTGCAACTTGCAATATGCATAATTGGCAGACGCGGCTGAGTTTTGGGCCAACGTTTCCACCAGCTTTCCCATATTGGTGAAGAATGTAGCAGGGGGGAACCCTGTAGATGGGGTGGAAGTAGTAGCTGTTACTCCTGATCCTGTTGTTGGCTATATAAGCTGAGCTTCAAGGTCCCCTGGTAACTGTATGCTAACTCCCAGGAAACAGGTCGGGATCCCTCTATTCCATTCTAACAGAGCATAAGTGCGAGAGACTGCCTGATCAACTTTCAGGCCCAATATGAATGTTTTCTGATCAGGTATCAAAGCTGACACTACTTGCTGGACCTGTTTCTCAGTCCAGGTGGCACCAGTGAGACTCATAATTACACAGACTACCAACCTGCCATTTTGCTCTTCACACCACTTGGCATTAGTCCCGGAGTCCATCATGGTGACTTGGCTGGTAGAGGTAGTCATACTCTGTGACAGGGACCAGAAGGTATCCCGGACGAGAACCCCATGTGTAGCGCTCAACCCCTAACAGGAGTCACTGGATATGACTAAGGCTCTCCTACCCGTTTTGCTAGCCACCGGCCCTTTTTCTCAGCTCCAGCAACACCAACACTCCAGAATAGAACAGGCTTGAGTCGTAGGATCTTTTTTTAGCATTTATTGCACATTAGCAACTAGGAGAGAGGGTTAGGGTTGCAGGATACCCGAGTAACAAATTAGAGGACTGTGTCTCCACCCTTAGCAACAGCTTGTAAGAATAGCACAACGGTCCTGTGAGAGCGACCAGTAATATGTAGTAGCACCAGAGAACAGCCAGGAATAGTCCAGGACTCTGAACGAGAACTGTCACAGAACTTGTAGTGCACCAACTGGCTTCTCTTTTGTATAGTACCTGAAAGTAGGGTGAGGGATCTCTTACGAGGTCCAGACGGTAGCTCTCACCAGCTCCTCTGCGACACTCTTCAATAAGCAGATTCCACCTCCAGCCCAGCTTCCATCAGGTTCCTTTTCAATAGCATTTTAGGTCTCTGGGCCCCCAGTATCTGCCACATGCTGAGGCCTAGACCAGGCATCCTGTAGCACACAGACCTCTCTCCCCTGGGGTTTTCTCTTTCCATAAACAATGTTTACTTGCAATGTGCCTCTGAACATATTATCGAATTTGTCTTTAAGAAAGTCTCCCCTGTCCTCCAATACAGACAATTAAGCACAGGGATGTGCTTGAACATCTGTTCCCCCTAGAGCCGTACCTAGCTCCTTTTGCACCCGAGAAGAACAAAAAATTGTACCCCCCAACAGGCGTGTGACATCACCTGACGCCGCACATGCGTGTAACGTCATGCTCCCAGCCTCCAGGATGTTTTTTTTACATTTTTTATTTATTATTATTTTTTTATTATTGATTTTTTTATTTTAGTCCTCAAGCTCTTTTTCTGCAGCCTCTGTTCTAAATGAATGGAAAGCACTTAATATAGAGGCTTCCCATTCATTCATAAACTAAAACATTTACTATCAATCAGTTTCTGAATGGGTAGATGCCTATGTACTGAGTGCTACTACCCATTCAGGAACTCATGAATGAACAGGAAGTGATGTAAAGCACTTCCTGTTCATTCATAACTGGTGACTAGTAGTACTATGTGTCCCTAGTTACTTACAAACATAGGAGTGATCACTAAAATGTTTATGCTGCATATTTATCACTGATATTACTAATTGATAAATATTACTGGGGGGGCAGAGGAGGGAGTGCTGTCACTTCAGGATGGACGTGCGGTGAGGAGAAAGAGAGAGAGCCGCTGGCTTTCAGATCCTGGCCGAGCGTCTCTCTCTCCTCACCGCTTGACCATCCTGGATGTCAGCTCCCTCCTCCACCCCCTGCCGGTTTCAGCGCTCCATTTCTCCTTGGATCCCCGCTGCCTTTGCCCATACAGACGGGGAGAGCAGCGGGGATCCGAGGAGAAGTTGCAGGCAGTGCCACTCCCCTACTCCCTGCCGCCCTGTGTTGACCACCTGGCGCCCCTGTTGCCATGGCACTCTGTGCTCACCATGGCGACAGGGGCTGCACCCGAGGCGAGTGCCTCACTTGCCTCGCCCTTCCTACGGCCCTGGTTCACCCGGTAATTCAGCCGGGTTTTGACAGTTTTGAAGCAGGAAGTGCTGAGAGCAGAGCTTCATTCAGCACAAAGCAGATCGGGGATTGGACATTTATCGGTCTGCTCCTGCTTCATCCTGACACTGTTTGTCATGGTGCTGAGCCCCCCAGAGGACCCAAAAACTATGGAGGGGGGTGCACAATATCAGGCTAGTACAAGCAATCTAGATGGCTGTACCCACAACTTTTAGTTGTAGCAGCCAGCCCTGCCTGGCGTAATTGGTTGCTAGGATGCCAGCGGTTCTAGCAACCAATGACAAAGGCCTCATTCACACTAATGTTCTTGGCACTATCTAATACGAGTGCAGGGTGACATTACTATCAAATTTCTGGAGCCAAATTAAGGTACAACAGATGCATGTTCTCGGCCAGCGGGAGAAACCTACTTGTAAAGATCTGCTTGGTGTTGATCGTCTGTTTTTGTAGCCACTAGCACTCCTAGATGGCGCTGACAAGTATAGAAATTACCAATATTTGGTATAGTGTGTTCTCTTACGAAATTAATCATAAGGGAATGCAGAGTTTAAAGGAGAACTATGAGGTGAGTGCTTTTCACTCACCTCATAGTTCTAGCCGACCTGTGACAATGAGACAGGAAGGCCCGAAGCGAAAAAAAAAAAAAAGCGCAGGGTATACATGACAAGGTGTATAGGGGAGACAAGCTAAAAGGGTTAACGAGGGTTCGGTCTTGGGGACATGGTCACTTACCTGATTGGACAGGTCAAAAAGGTGAGGTGGGGCTTGAACGGTGGTCTGAGGAGGAGGGTCTTCTCGGCAGCAGTTGGAGATTGTCAGTGGTAGAGTGAAATTCAACTCCTTTTGTCGGCTGAACTTGACCTCTGGCTTTAGGCCCTGAGTAAAGAAAAAAAAAGAAGCGGGGAGATGAGTGAATTGGACCGCTTGTTGGGGGACTTGCGTTCCCTTGCTGACACCAGAGGTTCCCCCTCCTCAAACTGTACAGGCCCCACGTGCTCGGAGGTCCCGGCCTCCGGTGCGCTTTAGCCCTACATCATCCCCCAGGGCTCAGCGCCGCACAGGGAGCCCCAGCAGGGACCCTACACCCCCGCCGGCCAAGCTCATATCAGCTTCGGCCGTCGTCGGGCGTGGGAGGAACCCCCAGCCTCGGCGGAGCCAGCGGGAGCGCAGGCGCGTGTGCCATCCCCAGCCCTGCTCCCCTCCCTTTTCCAAAAAAAACGCCAGCCTGTCCTGCTATGCGGCCGGTGGCCCTCTACCGTGTCCCCAGCGCACACTGCACCAGCTTACGACCACCGCCTCCTGTGATGTTCCTGCCATGGAGGTGGCCGACGACGACTGGCCGCTGCTGCGGTTGCCGGTCCCTCCCGCGAGGCGGCCGGCGGCCTTCCCCTGTGTCCCCGGAGTGCCCGACATCAACTGGCGGCCACCTCCTCCTGTGATGCTCCTGCCAGGGAGGTGGCCCGACGAAGAATGGCCTCTGTTGCGGGCGCCGGTCCCTCCTGTGAGGCGGACCCACGTGCTCGGAGGTCCCTGCCCTCAGCTGTGCCTGCAGGGCTGCCCCAGGAGGTGCCTGCATCTGCGGCTGGAGGAAGGAAGTGGCTCTGCAAGACATCATCTTCCCAAGGACGGCCCATTCGGGGTGAAGAGGTGACCTGTGACCTGGACCTAGATGGGGTCGCGCATCAGGACAGTGACAGCAGGTCAGAAGGAGAACTGTCGGATTCCGAAGATGGCGGTGTGGAAGCGCTGCGGCCGGATGCTGGACCTGCGGCTGGCGGGTCTGACCCTGTGCAGCCTGGTGAGTGCCTGTCTTCTTCTCTTATTGATTTATTGGGGTCTGTGTTAAAGGGGGATTTGGGTGGGGGGCCTGGTGGCTATGTCAGGTCTGGGTCCCGGGTAGCTGGTTCGGGGGTGTTGGCCTCTCCGGTGGCGGAGCAGCACCCGGTACAGGGGCTACGGGGTTTATTGGGGGGTTTGCAGGATTTGTTGTACAAGTTAGGGTCCGGTTCAGCTGGGTCCCCAGTGGCTGCTTGGCAGCAAGGGGCCCAGGTTCCGGCTACGCCTGCGGGCTCAGTGGTGGTGCAATGCGGGGCGCTAATGGCTCAAGGGGCGACAGTAGGGGAACCGGTGGTTTGACAGGGTTTGGCGTCCAGCGCTGGAGAGTCAACGGCGGTGGAGTCATCGGTGGAAGTGGTTCAGCAGGGTAAGTCGACGGATGGCGATAAGTGTGGTGACAAGGTTCGTTTGGCTGATTCAGCCAAATGTGAGGTGTATGTTTGTTTTGAGGGTCCTTTGGGAGCCCATTTAAAACTGGAGGTGAGGGAAAAAATATGGAAGGGTGAGTATGTGGAAATTTTTACTCTCCTCCCACTGGAAAAATTTAACTTAGATCGGTAAAAGCCTGAGGATAGCAAAAAAGAGGATGAGGAACGGCGTCGGTATAGGCTTATACCGCGTACATTCGCTAATTGGCTGCAGGCGTTTGCTATCTTGGCAAGCGTTGTTGGGGAGCGGAATCCTGAGCATTGCTCGGCTCTTTTTTGCTATCTGGACGCTATTGGCGAGGCCCATAGGGTGTATGGCGGGGTGGCCTGGCTTCGGTATGATGAGCAGTTCCGACAGCGTAAAGCGGTTCAGCCGCAATTACGTTGGGACCACAAGGACATCAGCCTTTGGATGAAACTGATGACGTCGGCTCGGGTGAGTTCGCAGTTTTTCCAGGGGGGGTCGGGGGTGCCTCCGCCTCAGGACCGCCGGCCGCTAAGAAAAAGGGGTTTTGTTGGCAATTTAACGAGGGGTCCTGTAAGTTTGGGGCCGATTGCAGGTTCAAGCATGAGTGCTCGGGGGCGTGGTCTGCACCACGAGGCGGATGACAGCTTGAGTTGAGAGCTCCGGCCAACAGGGACCCACACGAAGCTACTTTAGCCCCTTTTTGGACTAATATGAAGATCGGACAGCTGGACTACCAATCCAGGGTCCGGACTCCCTCGCAATCTCGAACAGGCAAGCAAGTTCTGGACATTTTCAGGCCCCAGAAAGCAGACGCTGGAGTATCGGGTTCACCTAATATGGCGCTCACCCAGACCAGGCCGGAAAAGGTTAAGACACCGCGAAAGACCGAGGAGCCTACACCCGCCTCTCAGGTGCCCTCTTACCTTCAGGACCTCCCGACTAAAGCGGAGCTCTCCTCGATGGCTTCGGACATCAAGGCGGCCCTAAGCGATGTGCCGGACTTCTGCAGTCGCATAGGAATACCGGAGGTCCCGATCCCTGACTGGCATGTGGACCTGAGGCGGGTACCAGAAGCCATGGAAGGAACAGACCCGATTGAATGGGCGACGCCACCCCGTCTGCGACAGGGAGAGGCCGGAGGGTCCGGAATGCGCCCGCGGCGACAACGGAAGCAGCGAGAAGGAAGAGAAGAAGAAGTGACCCGTCCCATACCAGCGGATGGCTATAATATTGCCCCCCGGTCGCCATAGAGGGGTGTACAGTCTAACATCAGCGCATCGACCGGAGATGGACACACAGCTTTTCCCCTTTTTTTTTCTTTTCTTACACGCAGTTGGTGTGTTTTTTTTTTATGTTACAAGCAGCCAGTTTAGAGCTGCACGACGGTTTTATGCAAAGAGTCCCAGAAGCATCACTGTTGCGGACTTAGGGCGAAGAGGCCTGCCATGGTTGTTCAAGATCAGACTCAGGACTCCCGAATACCGGACACGGCATACAGCTAAGTGGGCCTGACATGGGAATGGTTGGGCTGGGACCCTTGTTACCCCCGATGCCTGGTACAGGAGTCGCTGAGGGCACACACATTCTTTAAGAAATTCCTAGACAGAACAGACCTACAGGAGATGTCCAGATGTGGGCGGGTCCCCTGGTGGTCGTACCTGCAGGTGCGGCACTATCTCAACAGCGGAAAGGGAGACTTTGCCAGGGTCATGTCACCCTTTGAAAAAGCATGCGCAGGCCAGGAACCTACCAGACATCTAATCTCCTGGCTTTATGCATTACTGACAGATCATTCATCCAAACGCTCACAGTCGCTGAGGAGGAGATGGGAGGGGGATCTGGCACGGGAGATCTCAGAGGATACTTGGGAAAAGATCTGTTGGGGGCCCCACAAATGCTCAATAAGCAGTAAAGCACAGGAGACTAATTTTAAAATACTTACTCGATGGTATAGAACACCTGCAATTCTGCATAAGATGGACCCCACGATACCAACCACATGCTGGCGTTGCAACTTAGAATACGGAGACCTGCTACATATTTTTTGGTCCTGTACCTCCATCCAACCATTTTGGAGGGAGGTGCATGGATTGATGGGGAAAATTTTGGGAGAAGAGGTGGAATACTCTCCAGGAGTGTTCCTGTTACATCTCCATGACCAAACCAGAGGAGGCCCGGCCAAATCCCTGGAGAAGCACATGATCAATGCGGCCAGATCACTCATTCCTAGGCTATGGAGGGAGATTAGTACCCCCACGTTGAGGGATTGGATCCAACAGGTGGGACACATCTGTGAGATGGAGGAGCTCATGGCTACCAAACACGACCGTATGGACAAGTGCGCAAAAATATGGGCACCCTGGACAGTGTTCTGCTGTAGCGCGGAGTTCAACAACATTAGAGAAGGGGGGAGGTAACAGGGCACACACGAGGGCCCTTTGGGCAGTAGACATTAGGGGGTCAGTGGGCAGTCGGGACCGCTTTGAGTGGTGGTGTAGGCCCCCGGAGGAGAGGGGGGGGTGCAGAGCTTTCTTTCTTTATATTTGTCTCTTTCTTCTTCTTCTCTTGTTTTTCCTTTTTATTATGTTTCCTTTGGATACCCGCTGGAAGTCACTACTGACAGGGTAAAGGTGAGACCTGCAATCTAATACACAGTTCCTCTGTGCTAACGGTCTCGACGAGTTTGTGAAGTTTTTGTAAACTGAATACTATGCGCAGCTAACAAGTTGGGCGGAATGTACCCTATGCGGGAGACATCGTTTTCTTTTGTTCTTTTGTTGTATCGTTGTATTTGTATATCTTTGTGCAAAAAACAATAAAAATAAAAATTTTGATTGGAAAAAAAACAAAGCATGAGTGCTCCGGTTGTGGGGGGTCACATGCTTTTTCCCGGTGTTTCAAGCAGGGTAAGGGCCGTTCAGGCGAGTCTGCTGGTAAGAGGGACGACGTCGGTGATGGTAGCAAGGATGCAGCCTTTTCTAGATAGGTACCCGGATAGGGCGGCAGCGGCCTTGTTGGCGGATGGTTTTACGGTCGGTTTTCCCATTCCTTGTTCTCTCACGTCGGTTCCTCCAGTTTCCAAAAACCTGCGGTCTGCCATTGAGCGCCCTCTAGTGGTGTCTGCAAAACTAGAAAAGGAGGTGAGTTTGGGCCGCATGTGCGGCCCTTTCTTGGAATTGCCCTTGCCCGATTTGGTGGTCTCGCCTCTTGTTTTAGTGCCCAAGAAGGAACCGAATAAGTTTCAGTTGATTCACCATTTGTCATTTCCGCACGGGGGTTCTGTTAATGATGCTATTGATCTGGGTTGTAGTACTGTGTCGTACATGTCTTTTGATGCGGCCGTCCATTGGGTCCAGCGGTACGGGCAGGGTTCTCTTTTAGCTAAGACGGATATTGAATCCGCCTTTTGTCTGTTGCCTGTTCATCCCCAGAGTTTTAGGTTGTTAGGTTGCTGCTGGCAAGGTTCTTATTTTATTGATCGCTGTTTGCCGATGGGTTGTTCGATCTCTTGTGCTTATTTTGAGATGTTCAGTTCTTTTTTGAAACGGGTGGTTCGGGATGTGTCAGGTATTGCCTCGGTTATTCATTACCTGGATGATTTTTTGTGTATCGGTCCCCCCTCGTCCAATGTGTGCAGTGTTTTGCTGGGCTCGTTGCAGCATGTGGCTGACCGTTTTGGGGTTCCCTTGGCTCGGTAAAAAACGATGGGTCCCACAACAGTTTTTAGTTTTTTGGGCATAGAAATCGATACAGACCGCATGGAATGTCGTTTGCCGGCTGACAAGTTGGAGGACTTGAAAGTTGTGATTCAGGATATGGTTGGGAAACGTAAGATTCAGTTGCGTCCATTGCAGTCTTTGTTAGGTAAGCTGAATTTTGCTTGCCCGATTTTGCCGATGCGCAGGATTTTTTTTTGTCGCTTGGCCGCGGCCACTGCGGGTGTTAAAAAACCTAATCATTTTGTACGGTTGACTCGTGACCTCCGGGAGGATTTGAGTTCTTGGAGTCCTTTAATGGAAGGTCGGTTTGGATGGAGGGCCCCGTTAGTAATTTTGACCTTGAATTGTTTACCGATGCGGTGGGATCTACGGGTTATGGTGCTCATTTCCAAGGCAAGTGGAGTGCTGGAGCATGGCCCAATGAGTGGGGGGCCGCAGGTTTTTTGTCTAACATGGTGCTTCTTGAATTGTTCCCAGTTGTCTTAGCGGTGGAGCTTTGGGGGGTTTTGTTTCAGAACAGGAAGGTGCGTTTTAATTGTGACAACATGGGGTGGTATTCGCCATTAATCGTAATTCTGCTTCATCGCCCCCAGTAGTCAGGTTATTGCGGCATTTGGTATTGCGCTGCTTGCAATTGAACACGTTTATTTATGCTGTGCATCTTCCTGGTACGTGTAACTTAGTGGCTGATTCTTTGTCTCGATTCCAGTGGGACAGGTTCCGATCGTTGGCACCGGGAGCGGAGCAACACGGCGTTCCTTGTCCTCAGCACTTATGGAACGTGGCGCTGGAGTGATTGATGGTTTGATCAAGCGTTCGGTGAGTGCGTCCACGTGGTCTGTGTATTCCAGGGTGTGGAACGACTGGTGTGACTTCTTGCGGGTAGCAGGTACACATTCCTTGAATGACGTGGGGCCTGATCTGGTGCTTTATTACGTTAGTCACAACTTTGTTAACGGGGCGTCCGCGTCGTCCATGGATCGAAAACTGTCTGGCTTGGCCTTTCTGTTTAAATTTCTGGGTGGATCAGACTATACGAAGGATTTTCGGGTCAGGCAGGCCATGAAGGGTTACAGAAAGGGTCTTAAGAAACCGGTTGCTCGTCGATCGGTGTCTTTTGCTATTTTGGGTGATCTCATTGTTCAGTTAGGGTTATTGTGCTCTTCTGGGTTTGAGTCGGTTTTGTTTACTGCGGCTTTTGCTTTGGCCTTTTTTGGAGCGTTGCGTATCAGTGAGCTGGTTAGTCCCTCCAAAACGGTCCCTGGTGGGTTGCAGGTAGGGGACGTGTTGCCGGTCGAGGACTCAGTTCGGCTGTTTATTCGGCGTTCCAAGACTGACCAGAGGGGAAAAGGAGTGAGTTTGTATTTGTTTCGGATCCTGGGATCCCCGGTATGTCCTGTGGGTGCGGTGGAACGATACTTGCGCTTGCGCCCGTCCCTGGGTGGTCCTTTTCTTTTGCATGCTGATGGCACCTTTTTGTCTATGTATCAGTTTGTCTCTGTCTTGCGTAAGTGCCTGTCTGCTGCGGGTTATGCGGCGGAAGGGTATTCGTCTCACTCCTTCCGTATCGGAGTGGCTACTGAAGCCGCCCGGTGTGGTCTGGATGAAGCGACACTGCGGCGCATCGGGAGATGGGAGTCACATCGCTATAAGATTTATGTACGCCCGCATTTGCTGTGATTTTGGTTTGTTAGTCTTGTCTGCTAGAACATAGTGTATTAGTTCTTTGTTTTCTGTTGTTTCCTTTTCAGGAAGTGGGCGGGTCTCGTTTGGATTATGGGCCACTCATATGTGTTTTGGGGTGCGAAGCGTGCTGATGTTCGACCTGAAGGACGTCAGCTGGGCATTCCTCGCTCGGTGGCTAAAGTGCACTGGATCGGAGTGCCGGGTATGTTGTGGAGCAGGGTGGTTCCAGAGGTTGTTCGTTTTGCACGTTTAGACAGACCTGGCTGAATTCCCCCCTCCCCGCTCCGATCCGCCAGCGCTGACTGGCGGAACGGACGGTGGAGGGGGTGGGTACAGCTGGCTCTGCCTCTAGATAGGCAGAGCCAGCTGTCAGTCACGCAGCTGGGCGGATCCCCGCACAATTGTCGGGATCCGCTTCAGCTGCGGCGTCTCAGTATACCGGGAGCAGCAGCTCGCGGTATACTGAGCCTAGGATGACGGGAGGACGCTAGTTTGTGTCCTCCCGTTACCCTAAGGAGAACTATGGGGAAAAGCCTTAACCCCATAGTTCTCCTTTAAGCTGATTGTGGAGTGGAGGGGAGTATAGGAGGCAATGCAGGAGCCAATTATGGACTTTGTGAAAATAAAGATGGATAGAAGAAAAGAGGAAGCAGAATGGTAAATGGCTGTACACAAGAGGAGCAGAGAGTTCAGAGTGGAAGCTGTTTATGACAGGAAGTGGACAGGAGAGAGGAGTGACAGCTGACTATGGAACATTGGGGAGGCTGAGAGACAGCAGAATAATAGCTGACTGGGGAGGGAAGAGAGAAGAGGCAGAACATAACCATCAGGGAGGGTGGGTCAGAGAAAGAACAGAAAGTAGATGACCATGAATATGGAAAAGAGAGTGCAGTCAATGCAATACGAATTTGGACAGGTGCAGTGTGATATGCACATGGATCATTAGCAGGGATCTCAAGTCTCCCTGATGTTCAGGGAGTCTCCCTCAATTAGACAGCGGCTCCCTGACATCAGCGAGAGAGGCATTTTCTCCCTGAAAGGTTTACTCTGAGTAAACCTTTCGCTTGACTCTTTCTCAGAAGGAAGAAGCTACTTGCTGCACAGAGAGGGCGGACATAGACTACTATTGAGAGCAGGTACAGGCACTGAGATCTACTGCTGCAGGGTTGAGAGAGTGCTGTTAACCCTTTGTGGATAATATAGAATCAATTATATGTCCTGGTTGTCTAGTTATAGAGAACATTTATTTAATTTGCTGCCCATAGCAACTAGTCAACTGTGTATCAGGGACTTGACTCCTCAGGGTTTTTATATACATATAATTATCATTATTATTTCTTTTATATTCTGACGAGGGCCGCTGTAAAAAAAACAAAAAAAAACAAAAAAGGGCACCTCCCTGAAATGAGACGGGAACCTCCCTGAAATAAGGTTTTGCAGGTTGGGATGTCTGCATTAGGCTAATAAGTAGAGTGGAGCTGAGTACGGTAAGGGACAAAGGGTTAGACTGCTAGACATGAAGAAGGTAGAGCAGGAGCTGATGGTGGATAGGGTACTGAAAAGGCAGAGCAAAGACCAATTGTTGCTGAGGGGTGGAGGAGAGAGGAGTGGCAGCTTATTATGTGTCACTGAAAGGGTGCAGCAGAGGGCTTCCAAAAAGGGAGTGGATTGTGATTGAAATATATACTCGTTATTCTCTCTTGAGGTTAAAGGAGAGCTGCTGGAGAATGAAGTGCAGGTGGTGAAGCTGCCAGAGAAGATAGTACTGGGAGCTGCCTAAGAATATTGCTTGGTAGTTTGGACAAAAGGAGGAGAGGTGCCTGAGAACATAGTATCAATAGGAGGGAGGATCTGGCAGAAAACAGTGTGGATGGGGGGTTTTAGCGTGGAGAAGAGGGAGAGAGGTGCCAGAGAATGTAGTGTAAATAATATAGAAATCATAGCGTGGAGGATAGATAGAGAGCTAGCAGAGAACAGAGTGTGGATGGGGAGGGCTGTCACAGAACATGCTGCAGAACATATTGTGGAGGAGAGGGGAGGGAGGGAAGCTGCCAGAATGAGTAAATATTAGTTTTTGTAATAAAGGAAATAATATTATAGTTTATACCGAAAATGATAGGTTACTACTGATAAGTATTGTCCGTTACTTTTGTCGTAACCATAATTTATTGTATTTTTATTTTCAGAGGCGTAACTAGAACCTTCAGGGCCCCAGTGCAAGAAACCATGAAGGGCTCCCCCCCCAACCCCACGGCACTGCATGGTTAACAGGAAGGCTGCCGAGGTCCCCAGCAAGCGTGGGATCTCAGGCAGCTGCTTGTTTAAAATTTTAATGGGCTAGTCTGGTCGTCGGGATGCCGCCTCGGTAAAGTTGATACCCATGTAAGAGGCTCCCCAGACCTCTCACATGGGTACCGGCTATACCCCTCTGATGGCGGTGTTCTATCAAAGGTAACCGCCTGTTACTATGGGCGTGGCCGGGAGGGGAGGGGAGTCACAGGACCCGCCTCCTCACTGTGAAGCCCGTCGGCAGTGCGGGTAGGGTTGCCACCTTTTCTGCCATCGAAACCCGAACACTCTAGTGAGACACGGAAATTTTCTTGGAAGAATGAGTTGCGGCTTCTTCATATGTAAATAGTGCCACCCCTTCATATGGAAATATCACAGTTGAGACTATTTTCAGTGGGGGGCCAGTAGCCCCTATCTTAATTTTGGTTTCTTTTGTGTGCCTGATATCTTGTGTCCGGGTTTCTGCTGCCATGAAACCCGAACACAGCATTCAAAACCCGAACTGTCCGGGTGAATCCTGGACAGGTGGCAACCCTAAGTGCGGGGCCCGGTGTTCGAACACCGGGACCGTGCACTGCCATATATTGCAGGACCAGACCGCATTGAGGCTGTGGGGGTGCCCAGGACCGGACCCCACTGGGCCCCCCCACAGCCTCAGGCCTTGGTGCCCCTGCAGCGCCTGCACCGGCGGTAGTTCCGCCACTGCTCCCACTCCAAATTTACCTTCCCTCTCCTGCAGGCCCATGGCCCTCTTCCTCGTCTTGCGACCAGGGGGTGGAGCTAAGAGACAGCCCTCTTAGCCCCACCCCTAAGAGGCGGGACCAGCTCATTCTCCGGGATCAGTGACAGCGTCTCCAGCCCTTTCGCACAGCCGCCCGTACATGCTGCGGGTGGCTGTGCGACAGGGAAGGAGCGGCACGATCCCGGGGGGACGCTCTACTACCTTGCTGGGCCCCCCCATGTGGCGGAACACCAGGGCCCGGTTGCAATTGCGACCGCTGCGACCCTGGTAGTTCCGCCAGTGTTTATTTTTAATTTATTGTATTTATACACATGGAGTTCTGGTTTCTGTCGTTTTTTGGTGCCCTCTAATAGAAGCTCGTAGTATTGCATAGATTTGTTCTATTAGCAAAGAATTTGAGTGGTAACATATCTTTTAATAACTTTTCTGCAGGGATAAATCATGACCTCTCATAATAACAGGATTATTAAAGATAGCAAGAGTATACTTCTTAAATAATTATGCAATAATGTGGGTCATTCTGAAAACGGTAGGTTAAAACTGCATAATTGTCACATACTTTTTGTTTTTTCAAGTAGTTATTATTACCTTTTATTTTTATACATGAAGTGTTCATGTAGTTCTGGTGACTGCTGTCCTTGCGGCCCTCCTTGTAGCTATTAGCGTTATACAGCAAATTATAGGAGTGATGACATATAAATACATTTAGTAACCTTACAAATCATGCATAAATCATAACATTCCACATTATACAGCAAAGGTATGCTTTTTAACAAAGCTATGCATTTATCATTAAAAAGCTATTCTTGAACTCCAGTCAAGTGAGTGGGCTTAGGGACAGTGTCTACAGGTCGGCCTAGGAGAAGCATTCTCGGAAAAGTCATTGCCTGTTACTGTGACTGGTGTAAGGTTACCATTAGTCCCCATTTTGAGAAGACTTTCCCCAAACGTCCCCAACGGTGTCCCCAGCGGCAGTGAACTGCAGTCATGTACAGCCAGTTTTGTACATGCTGTAATGGCTGCCTCTAGAACTCTGTGTCACTTACTACTGACCCCTGAACCTTGCATCCCTTACTTCTGACCCCTACACTCTGCATTACTTACTACTGACCCCTGAACTCTGCATCACTTACTGCTGAACCCTGGACCCTGCATTACTACTGAACCCTGTGTTACTTTCTACTGAGCTCTGAACTCTGCGTTACTTGCTACTGTCCCCTACTTACGACCCCTGTACTCCATGTGTTACCTACTTATGATGCCTGTACTTCATGCATTACCTAGTGATGTCCCCTGTACTCCATACGTTACCTACTGATGACTCCTGTACTTCATGCATTACCTACTGATGAGCCTGTACTCCATACGTTACCTACTGATGCCACCTGTACTTCATGCATTACCTACTGATGACCCTTTACTCCATACGTTATCTACTGATGCCACCTGTACTTCATGCATTACCTACTGATGACCCTGTATTCCATGTGTCTACTTATGACTCAAGTACCCCATGCAATTCTTGCTCCTGACCTTGTTATTTAATTTGTTACATACTGACTCCTGCACTGTGTATGTTACATACTGATTCCTGCTCTCTGCTTTATGCACTCTTGACCACTGTGTTCTAAGTTACACACTTCTGACCCCTGCAGTCTATGCTTTATGCACTCTTGACCTCTTAAGTCTGTGCGTTACACTCTCCTGATCCCTGCACCCTGTGCTTTACACATGCTTGATCCATAGTAGAGTAGGCTCAAGGTTTATTTAACCATGCATCTTCAGCCGCTCCCACTGTTAGCACAATTTGACCACACGCATGATTCGCCACGGTCTGCTGCATGTGTCTCATGATTTCACTCCTTATAGTGCCCAGGGCACTTTGTCTTTACATCTTCAATGTCTGTTCCTCTTCCAGAAGTCTGTGACCAATTGTTTCAGGGCATGCTAAAAATGGGGGGGTGATTTTGTGGGTGTGGTTACAAATGGGGGTGGGATTTTATGGGTGTGGTTACAAGTGGGCATGGTCATTAGGGTGTCCCCGGATTTCATTTTGAAAATCTGCTAACCTTAGACTGGTGACATGGTAAAAGAGCAGAAGGAGCACTAAGTTGTGTGAGTATGGTAGATGTTCACACTGGCTGGTCATAGAAGGAAAGTCAGCAGGGGCACTGAGATCTGCAAGTGTGATACATTTGCCCTCTGGCTGGTCACAGGCTGAAAGGTAGCAGAGTGATTGAGCTGTGCGAGTGTGATGGGTTTTTACACAGGCTAGTCACAAGGTGAGAGGCAGCAGAGGGAGTGAGCTGTTTGTATGGTGAATTCTTACACTGTCTGGTTAATAGATTGAGAGTCAGTAGGGATACTGAGATGTAAGAGTATGATGGATTTTTACACGTCTGCAGCGTAACTGAGCTCTCATTTTTTTCTATTAACTGGTTACCATTTTTATTTTACAAATAGACATTTAATACATGGTGCTTCCATAATTGTTATATTATAGACCATTCTGGGCTTTCTATTACAACTTATTGTCTGCTCATAAGTTGACTGCTTCTGTCTTATAAAAAAACATCAAGACCAGGAGCCTATTATATTCCAAAAGATGATGGATACACTGTTGGACTGTGTGCCGGCTTTCCACAAAATTTGGGACCCCTGCATTAGACACCTTTTACCTCCTAACCTTGACAGGCGGCTTTTGAGCATTTGAACACCCTGATAGGTAGCACTGTGACTCCTCCTGTGATTGTTAATGCCGTTCCCTCACCTTCAGTTTTTCCCTATGTTCCTGTCTCTCTCTGATATCTGCTGTTCTTTTTTATCTTTTTCATATCTACTATGATTTTAATTTCTGCACGCTCTTAGGCCTGGTTCACACCTGAACGTTTTGTAGCGCGTTCAACGCTCGACGAACGCTCTACAAAACGCTCAAACATCTAAATCCCATTGTATTCAATGGGTCTGGTTCACACCTTGCCGTATTTCCACCCGTCCGAACGCGATACAAAACGGCCTACGCCCAAAGAAGTACATGCACTTCTTTGGGGGCGTTTTGGTCTCGCATTTCCATTGGGATACAGTCAAGTAGCCCTTGGAAACGGGCGTTTGTCGCAGGTTTTTTTTAACAGCGAATCGCGGTAAAAACGCGTGACGCGAAACGCGCGACAAACGTGCATATTCAATACGCCTAGGTGTGAACCCAGCCTTAGCTTTTCCCCCTTTATAGGTGTCTGTGTGTGTCTTCCCAGCTGGAGCTCGTTACTATTTCCTTTGGGTCTCATGCAGGCAACATTAAAGGCCCATATTGAGAAGAACACCAATCTTGTGTAACCCGACAATCTTTCTTACCGGGTACAGGCTATGTTACCACACTCCATCGAAGACTGGGTTGTAGATCGACTTCTTGATGCGTAGAACTGTTGCATGCACTGTTTATGCTTGATAACTTTGAATATGTCACTATTTAACTAGGGCTGCAACAACTAATTGACTAAATCGATTATAATCGATGATTGAAAAAGTTGTCAACATTTTCAATCATCGATTAATCGGCTTCCGATTAGTTGGCCCTGTTCACGGCTCCACACACGCTGCGCGCCGCACCTCCTCCCCACCTCACGCTCGCCGCTGCCAGACCCGCCCATATCCACGCTCCACACGCCGCACCTCCTCCCTGCCTCACGATCGGCACAGGGACGCGGAGAGAAGAAGTAAGGAGGAGCAGGTGTGAGGGGATGACAGCCGCCGATAGACAGGCCCAATCTCAGAAGCAAGTTGCTGGAAGACTGCTCAGGTAAGTCTGCACTTTCCCACACATGGTGCTCTATAATGTATTGCTGGGATTTGTATTCCTCCATAGCTGATGGTACATAGTGCTGTATATTATACATAGGAATACAAATCCCAGCAATACATTAAACACTGTAAGTATAATGTACTATTGCTGGGATTTGTTGTACTCCTCTATAGCTGGTGGTATTCTGCATTGCGCTGTATAGAGGACTACAAATCCCAGCATTAATACATTATACAGCGCAATGCAGAATACCACCAGCTATAGAGAAGTACAACAAATCCCAGCAATAATACATTATATAGTGGTGCAATGCAGAATACCACCAGCTATAGAGGACTACAAAACCCAGCAATAGTACATTATACAGCGCCATGCGGAATTCCGCCAACTATAGAGGACTACAAAACCCAGCAATAGTACATTATACAGAGCAATGCAGATTACCACCAGCTATAATGTACTATTGCTGCGATTTGTTGTAGTCCTCTATAGCCGGTGTCATTCTGCATTCATTGCTGTATAATTTTACACTTTCCTTCTCACTATATTGCACATCACACTTTTTTTTTTTTTTTACTTCCACCGCTCCAAGCTTGCTCCTGTGATGGACTACAATCTCAATACAAACATTTTTAACATGTTTTTTTTTTGTCCGATTAATCGGACATAATCGCCTAACTAATCGATTTTTAAAATAATCGTTAGCTGCAGCTCTATATTTAACCATACTCTGTATTCATGACCATTGTACCTGGGAGGTGTGCGCTGTCCAGATGTTATTTGTTTTTGTCTTCCTGTTTGTTTATACCTATACTGGTAAATCTACTATACTTTATACTAAGAAAAGATGATAAATACCCTATCTGATAGCATAGATTCAGATAGCATAGACTCAGCTGTGTGTTATTCAGTATTTTTCTTTTCAAGTCTCTTCTCAGCTCAACTTGCTGAATAGTTGGAAAGTAGCCTTGAGCTTGCTACCTTCCTCCTGAAGGAGGATCAGCAAAGCAAAGACACTGTGCAGTGCAACAGAGCACAGCGGATCTTGTTCATATATATAGTTCTAAAAAGCCTGCAAAAGACTATCATTTCCTACCAAATTCTTTGCTTCATTTGCAGGACTGCAAGCATGGTAGTGGTATATTTAACCCCTTTCCGACCGATGACGGAATTATTCCATCACGATCTTTCAGGTAGTTAAAGACTGTTGACCGAATAATTCCATCATGCGGGAAAATGAGCACTGGGCCATGGATGGAACAGGGCTCATAGGGTTCATGCTGTTGCTGGGTCCCTTGGTGACCGAGGCAGACACTCAACAGCTAATTAGGGGGTCTCAGCACTGTGATAGGTAATCGCACTGATCACAGTGCTGTTACAGCCACTGAACTGGCTTGCAGCTCACTGTGTTGTGGAGCTGCAAGCCAGATCAGTGTGCTACAAAAGTGATACAACTTATCTCTGTCCACATGTCCCTAGTAGTGTACCGACTCTGCTGAAGACTCTGGTGCCTAGAAATTTTGCTATGGGGCCCCATGATTTGTATTGCTTGTTATGTCTCATGTGATTACTTGTTCCAGGTTAGTGACTCGGAAAGCAATAAAGTCAGGAGGCAAGCATGACAGACAAGGAATTAGCATTTACAGAAGGAAGTTGGCAGTAGCAGTCCTTGTATTCCTCTCAGGGCAGGATTCCTTAAAAATCTCATCTCCTCTTGGTTTGTGTTCATCCAGTCTTTCTACATAGTGTAGCGATCCCAATCCTAAAATAAAACAAAACCAAACATATAAATGTTTCTACTCCTCCAAAAACCTCCTGTAAATGTCAAAATCAACAAACAAAAGTGTTTTTGATCCCCAAATCCACAACATGAATTATATCTATATGTGTGCATATACAGAAACAATTTTAAACCAGTGCTCTAAAGTATTTGTGACTGAGTGAATACACAGTAGAAAAATGTCACCAGCACACCATGAGTTGAAAAAGCAAAATATTTTATTGCCAGTAGCTGTATCTCATTGGCAAGCGCTTTCAGGGCCTCGCAGGGTCCCCTTCATCAGGCTTAGAGATAACAGTGAAGTGAAAGACATACAACAATATATACCTAGACATACCAATCAACTGGGTGCTGTGAAACCATCCACCTAGGGCGTCGGTATGACGTCACACCTGAGCACGGGCATTTCAATAGGTAAACACAGTAATCAGTATCACAGGTATGATAACCTTGAATACTATATTTCTTCCCACTGTGGGGATGAAAAAAACGATTCACCACATATCACAGAATTACATATGTTACAGCGGTGACATCTGTAACTTCCTGACCTGCTGGAGAAGGAAAATGGTCTCTTGGCATACTTGGGTCTAGGGTCCGCCTGGACCAACAGATCCCTGAGAGAATTACTACGTTTGTAGATATGCAACGGTCTGTTTTTAATAACTGGTGTTAAAGTTTTGTTGGCCTGTAAGATATTAGAATTAATCTGAGTCGCCCTACTTATTGCCCGGGACGCTGATGTAAATGTCTGTACAAAGGGTGGCCTCTCCTGCTTGATAACTTTGCTCGACCCCTCCTCAAATCTCCCTGTGGCTTTAGTAAGTGCCTGCTCAATTACCTCAATGAGATACCCCCTTTCTTTAAATTTATCATACATGCGTCCAATCTGTTGTGCACGCACACTATGGTCTGAGCAAATACGCATGACCCTCAAAAATTGAGATACCGGCAAATTATAGAAAAGTGTCACCAGCACACCATGAGTTGAAAAAGCAAAATATTTTATTGCCAGTAGCTGTATCTCATTGGAAAGCGCTTTCGGGGCCTCGCAGGGTCCCCTTCATAAGGCTTAGAGATAACAGTGAAGTGAAAGACATAAACAATATATACCTAGACATACCAATCAACTGGGTGCTGTGAAACCACTCCCATCCACCTAGGGCGTCGGTATGACGTGTGAGTGAATACACACACCACACACACACACACACACACACACACATCCAGTGTATCACATTATGCAGTATGGAACATTTCCAACTTATTTGTGATAACATGGACTTTGATGAAAAGTTTTTTTATAGTACTTTCTTCTCACAATGCTTTCTCCACTATATATCAATCATCATCAACCTTCTACACATGGAAATTATCAGGTTCTGATGCATTTATTGGAGTGTAGATTACTCTTCAGAATAAGTTACCATCAGAAATGCTTTGACTATAACATTTTAAAGATGTCCTCCCTCCACTGTAGCCTCTGGTTTTTGTGGGATAGATTCAATAGTAATTCCCTCAAAGTAATTCCCTATGATTGATGATGTAGTTAACTTTTTCTAGCCACTAGATGTCCTCAACAGATATTGTTGAATGGTAAATGGTTGAATTACATTTTATTATATATTGTTTCATTTAGATAAATGCTGATATAATTGAAAACAATATATAATTATAACCACTTCCATATGTTACATGAAATATTAAATGGTCAAAGCAGTGTTAAGGATAAACAGCTGTACAGGGCGCTCTTATACTTCGGTAAATGTTTCAGAACCTGGTAGACTTTGCCTGCATATTCATTTTCTCTAGATGTGTAAATCATCCTGGTGAGCTGTGTGTCAGCACTTGGACCAGGGAGAATGAAGGCTGCTCTACTGAGCATCAGCAGTAATAGATTGCATGGTGTTCTTCAGTTTGCAGGTCAGAGGTTTTGTGAATTCTACTGCCCAATCAATTGCATAACTTCACATTTTGGCCCTGATCTATGTAGCTGCAGTAAGCAGAAAGATAGGGGAGTGTTCCAAGTGAGGATCACAGAAAGTGGTTGCTTAAACAGACGGAGACCATTAAATCTTATAAAAATATAGGCTTTATTATGTTTTACAAAACATCAAGATTGCCCCTCTATAGATTGATGTCGAAAGCGCGCAAACACTCATTTCAGCCCGTTCATGGCGCAGTCTATGGCCGCGAACGCGCTACAAAACGGCCCAATACGCCCCAAAGAAGCTCCTGTACTTTTTCTGGCGTAGGCCGCTTTGTAGCGAGTTCAGACGGCCTGAAATACGCCCAGGTGTGAATCATACCCATAAGAAACAATGCGATTTCAGTGTTTGAGCGTTTTGCAGAGCGTACGAACGCGCTACAAAACGCCCAGGTGTGAACCGGGCCTGAGGGTGTCTCAGGTCCTTTGGACACCATTCCTAGTACCTAGTCCCATAATGAAAGTATTTGGATTCTCTATCCTATGTATGACCTCTTATATCATGGGCCCCAATATGGTGGTCTTTTAAAGTAATGTACACAGGTACAACTGCATTGCACTGCGCTGTGCCCATAGAACTTTCTGAAATGTCACTTGCGACATTTCAATAAAGTTCTAACAAAAAAAAGGAAATGGTTTGATGTGTCGCAATCAAGCACATCAGGACTGTACCAGGCACATACACACCAGTAGCTGCTGGGGTGCATGGGCCCTTGGAAGATGTTGTGTTTGGTCAGCTAGTTGGCAGAGCAGCAACTGTAAGACTTCAGTTGATGCAAAGAGAACCAGCCATGATTAAATTGCAGTTTAAACTGAGTCAAACACTGAAGGAAGAAGTTTCTTCAGAAATGTAACATTTTACTGTATAAATCTTTAGAGTTGAACCCTGTTAAAAATGCCGTATGCACATGGCTGTTCCCCCTGCATCATTCTGCATCATATATATCATTTTTATTTTGCCCTTAGTGAACTATAGTCAAAAGCAAAAATAGCAGTCTGTCACTAACATTACCACATCAGTTTTTCTTTTTCTAAATCCACCCTGTAAGATAGTTTTACTATTGATTTTCCACTTCCTTTAACAGGGTGACAAAGCCGTCCATTCTGCATTAAAAAATCACAGCAGCATTGTCCCCTGTGTACAAGGGTTTTAGATGGATACATAGCTTTAGATGGTGTAAGCAACAAACAAGGCCCATCTTCAGCTAATATTTTGAGCAATTATAGCAATGTTTTTGTATAATTTGCAATTTATTTTATTTATCTTTATTTAGTTATTTACAGTGCTCAACATATTGTTCATTCACATCAGTCCCAGGAGCTTACAATTTCCTATCCCACATACAAACGGGGCCAATTTAGATAAGAGCCAATTAACCTATCACCTGGAATATGAATAAAAGGTTATGTAAGCACCCCTGTACGTTTGCCCCAACAGTCATTGGAAAACTTGGCCTGCATGTAAATTTGGAGAAATATAAATAAAGGCATGTGAAATAAGAAAAGGAATCCATATACTGAATACTATTATTATAAGTATTCATCACATACAGTTACCACAACACAATATTTTTTCACTTTGGGCCTTTAAGGCAGGCACAGATAAAACATCAGTTTCCAGTCTATATTAGTGTACAGAAAAGTATATGTAATGGAAAAATTGCATTTAAAAAAAAAACGTCCTTTGTGCTGAGGTTTATGTGTGTCTGTTAGGCGTTCACTTCTGGTAGATTACTTTAAAATAAACTCCAGCTTTTAAGTGATGACATCTCAGCCAGGCAGGTCTTAAGGTAATAGGCCAGACTAAAGGTGGACATACACTTTACAACCCTCACAAGACTTTTGGGGGTTGTAAAGTAATTTAAGGGTTGTAAAGTAATTTTAAAAACGAACGATCTGCCCATCTTGGACAGGCAGATCGTACCTGCGATCATCGCAAGCCCGCCCCCCTTAGGGGCGGGCTTCCAATGACTACAATGAGGGGCGGGCTTCCGATGACTGCAAACGGGCAGAGTGCGCGTGCGTACACTGGCCCGTTCGGCAGTTGTCGACCAAGCAGGCCACTAACCCGCCGAGAATTGTACGATTCTCGGCGGGTTTTCCAGCCTGCTTGTTCGACGGAAGACGTGCGACCGTACAGTAGAAACGGTCACACACCTTCCATACACTTTGCGATTATCCCGCAATTCTCGTACGATAATCGTACAGTGTATGGGCACCTTTAGACAAATATCCTGGTCCTTCGGGGAAAAAAAAGGACAATGATGTCACAGGTGACTCCATCAGAAGAGTTTACTGGGCACATAAATCTATGCTGAGTGGGAAATTCCTCATTGCTAAAACATGAATTTGGGCATTGAGGAAGAGGGGCCTCCTTTTACCAGCTGACACTGGATGGATGCTGCAGGGCATCGTTGGATATCACTGGAATCTTGAAAGGTAAAGACTAGGTACAATAGAATAATAACAACATAATAATATAATAGCAATTTTTTCTTTAACTTGTAAAGTAATTTAACTTTTTCGGGGAAGGAGGGACCCCTTAAAGCAGGTCACCAGGGAGGGGGTGTCCACCTAATTGCTTCCCAATGGGGGAAGGGAGGGGGTGC
>NW_017307752.1:29505-35368 GCF_000935625.1 Nanorana parkeri
CCTAAGGGTGCAAGTCAGCATTGTACACAGCTGGTTTGGAAGGGGGAACTGCTTTTAATGCACCTCCCAATGCTAAGGGGCATGCCAAGTGGTATCAGTATAACAGGGTGGCTGCACATTCACAGTTCCCTTGCTGTGGAGATATCAGCCTGCATGCCTGGCAAGTCAGATGATAGGTTTGTTTTGGGATGGAGATACTTTTTGTTGTTATATTTAAAAAAAACAACACACACACACACACACACACAAACACGTGCTGAATCTGAACTAAAAACATGGGTGTAGCATTCTCTGTAGACAATAATTGTGTTTTCATTAGAAAAAATTATGATTCTGCAGCTGAAGCGTGTGGATTTAGACAAGTGAGGTTGAGGCAATGTCAGGTGAATTTGTAGGGAAAGTAACTTTCACCCTTTTCTTACAAAGGGTGATGCTACAACCCCAATTCCAAGAAAGTTGGAACGCTGTGTAAAATGTACATAAAAACAGAATGTAATGATCTGCAAATCCTATAATCTTTTGATGATATTATGTACTGTAGATGATATATTTAAAGTCTTGGAAATTTTACGTTGAGGAACAATATTCTGAAATTGTTCAAAAAATTTTAGAAACAGCTTTTCATAGATTGGTGAACCTTTGCCCATCTTCTGAGACACTCTGACTCTTTAAGATGCTCTTTTTATACCCAATCATGTTACTGACCTGTGGCCAATCAGCCTAATTAGTTGGAAAATATTCTTCCAGCTCTTCCTTGTTATTACCACTTCTTTTGACAACTTTTTGTTGCCCTGTCACAATTTTTTGGAGAAGTCTTGTTGCCATCAATTTCAAAAATACCTTATTTTTTTTCTGAAAATAATAAATGTACTCAGTTTAAACATTTGATGTATTTTCTATTTTCTACGGTGAATAAAATATGGGTTTATGGGATTTGCAAATCATTGCATTCTGTTTTATGTAGATTTTACAAAGCATCCCAACTTTTTTGGAATTGGGGTTGTACAATAAATATATTTTCCTATTGAAAAATAAATGTTAAATGTCAGGGAAAATAATTTTTAATGTGTGAATCATATAATTCTGCTAATTTGGCTTGATACCATCAAATTTTGGGGAAATCTTGGGTGAATATTGTGCAAAATTATTGATAAATACAAAACCAACATTTTGTAGATATACAGTGGCAATTATTGATGAAGCTTTTCCTCATCTGGAATTCTTATAGTTAAACTAAGCTGCATGCTTTGCGACTCACCACCATATTCTAAACGCGTGACATGCATCATAATTAAAAAAATTACACAAGTGTTTTTTGACCCTGAAATTTGAAATCTCCAGTTTCCCTAATGATGATCCTTATTCAGCAAACACTAGGGGGCACCTATGACACAAAGTTGTTGTTGCAACCTGTAGTAACAAACGGAAACTTAAAAAAAAAAAATCATCTTTTTTTAGCATTTAATTTCCCTGAGTATAAATGAAAACAAACTATACAAAACATTTACAGTGTTTACATTTCCATATGAATTTGTACAAAGAATCGTCCATACAAACAAATATGCTTGAGCAAATTAAATGAGTTGTTTTGATACAATGGAACATTTTTTATGAAATGGCTAAGAATATATCTTTAATTGCTGCAATGAAAACCAGGCCACTCCAATTTTGCATTTTTTATAACAGAATGCAATAATACTTCAGGAAGGAACTTTAGAGGCCATTGGCCAAAATGAGGTGCAGATGCCAGAGCAGAAACCAAAATATATCTGTCTGCTTGAAATATCGTTACAGTAAGAATTCTATTTTTGTAGAGTGTCTGTTATTTTTTGAAGCCTTAGCATAAACAGATTCTGTATGTAAAAGGGGATTTGCAAGGAAAGACTTGGGTTTGACAATTATAAATATTAGTATTCTACAAACTGGCTGCCTCAGCTGGAGGCCTTCATTTTGTACAACGGTTTTCTACAATTGTAATGACTACAAAAAAAATTGGCAATATTGGTTCAATGTACTTAGCTGTTTATGACTATAATGTGATGTAGGTTCGTTCAAGGAAACTTTTACTGACGACGCATGGACACTGAATATACTAGTTCCCTGGCTGCCATGCAGATCCAGTGGCCCCAATGCTTTCTGAGTTACTGCCTTGAAACGAGTATGCAAATTAGGTTTTATGAATTTTCTGATCTGTGTGCTTGTTCCAGGCCCGTGTCATGTCTTGAAGCAGTAAAAGCAGAGTCAACCTTTCAGCTGGCATTTTTAGAAGTAGGCCAGCAATGACAGCATCCTTGTTTATCTTAAATGGTAAGTTCACTTCCCTGAGTGAATATGGGAAAATGGAATTACGTACTTGAATGTGCCCCACCCCCTTTCCCACTATACTTACCTTTTGGTGAATGCTCCTTCCCCTCTGTCGGTACCTGACCGTGCTGACCAATGACAAGTGCATCTGACCATGATGACCAATGAGTGCTTGCCATGTGCGAGCAAAATTCGAAACCCATAGCACAGGACTGGGTTACATGGCAGTACAGGGTACGGATAGTAAACCGATACCAGCAGAGAGGAAGGAGCGTTCGCTGAAAGGCAAGTATAGCCGGGGGAACAGGGGGCCAGATTTGAGTAGGGTAACTCCATTTTCCTAAATTTACTTGGGAAAGTAACTTACCCTTTTAAGACATATTTGCACAGGGAGTCTGCATTTTTGGCAGCCTTGGCATTACCAGGTTCTCTATGGAGAAGAAGGTTTAGCTATTCTTCAAATAATAAATGATGAGATAAATGTTTAAAGCCCATCTCTGGGATAAAACTAACCCTCCCTTCCACCTCTCACCCCCTTCTAACTGATTGCTGGCAGTAAAAAAAACAAAAAAAAAACCTATCTACATGCTCATTTTACTTAGCAAAAGCCATGGTCATGTGATGCTCCATTACCAAGTCTTCTCTCTCCCTTTGCTTACTTTTGGTGGTGTCCTCTCTTGTGTGGTGTCCACATCACGTGGACATTTTCTATTGGCTGTGCAGTGGTGGGGTTTTACTGCCAGCATCTTTGCAACAGGACAGGAGAGGACTGGCCAGCAAGGGACTATCTGTAGCACTGGATTGGTGGTTCCTCAAACTCAGAGCAGTACCAGTAAAGGACTTGGTGGGGGGGTGTAGGTGAGTATAACTAAGCAAAAATGCAAGCCTTGCAGGATGTGTTAGGGGGTAGTGGTGGGGGATCATATTTTGCCTTTAGTGGGGCTTTAAAAAAATCTATAGACATTTATTAGGCACATACTGACTAACTCAGGTTTAGGCCTCAATTTTGTGAATGTTTTCTAAAAGGAAAGGACTGCAAAAACTTTTGCCATATTTGTATGATGTGCTAGCTACCTCCCCTCCCAGCATCACAGGGATATACATCTCACTTGTGAGACTCGTACCTACATGATTCTTCTGCTGGTTGGAGGCCCCCAGCCCAACTCCTATCTATTAGCCAGGAAAACCTAATAGATTCTCTAACCTTTTCCCATTCTATCCAAATCAAAGTAAATTGTTATGGATAGAGTTGGGCTTTAACAATGAACAAATGGCAAAAGAGGTCAGCTGCCACCGGCTCACTCATAACAGACCACAGGCTCAATTCACAAAACTTAAACACAAGGATAAGGATCTTTTAGCTGTTTGACTGTATTTTATAATTCATTTGACTAATTTTACTTTTTTTAAAATAAGGATCCTTGTCCTGTTGTGTTAGCTTTGTGAAATGTTTTTTTTTGTTTTGCAATCCATGTGATTGGCTGTTCAAGGTTACTCAATACAGAAAATACATTGAGGGTGACAGAACAAGCTACTTTTAATAAGTTGATTAGAACAATTAAGGGAAAGTGACCCTATTAGGTCCAAATATCATGTGGGAGTACTGATGGTTATGAAGATGTATTCAGTATTCTTGTAATATAATAGTGAATAGAGGTGAATCTGTATACTGCCGCATTGCTCTGTCCATAAAGTGAACCTGTGTCCACATTATGAACATTAACCATTTGTATATTATGAACAAGCAGTGAAAGAGCTTTGAAACAAGCCTCTCTGTGCTTTTAGGCTGGCTTTCCCTTTCTTGCTTTATTTGTGCATTTTTTTAATGTGCACTTACACAAGTTTTCATTGTATGTATTCTCAAAATGTGTGCTCAGCATCTAGGGAGGTGTGAGAAGAGTCTGCTATTTCCCAAATGTAGCTAGGCCAGTTGCCAAGGGCAGGTCTCAGTAACCATTCATATGCGGTGCATGAAAACTCGTGGATCCAGTCAGATTTCAGACACTTCCAACAGCTTAGGCTGACAGGCGACTAATGATCCTGCTACAGGTGTTTTGTCAAAATTGCCAGCAGCAGGATCGATAATAAGGGGCTGCCTGTTTGTCCCTATGGAATCGCTTAAGCTGGCTATACACCTTACAATTATCTGCAGATTTTCTATGGTCAGATGGAAAAGGTGCAACAGATTCCTCCATCTACACTTAACTGTGTGGATGAAGTAATCTATACCTGGGCCAATCTGTTGCACCTTTTCCATCTGGCCAAAGAAAATCTGCAGATAATTGTAAGGTGTATGGGCACCTTAACTCTGTAGCTGAGGCAGTGAGCTGTCGCCAGAGAAACATCTACCTGCATTTGATTACAGAGGGAGCATTGTAATAGGAGCAGACAGGCAGCCTCTTTAGTGATCCTGTCGCTGGTGATTTGTCTCTAGTGGCAGAATTGCTTGTTTGACACCAGCTTTAGAAATATCTACAGTTTATTTACATTAAAAGTTTGGCAAGCTGCCATGATTCTAATCTGCAGAGAAAAGAATTGTGTTGTGAATTTTGAAAAACAGTTTCTCCACAATGCCTATAGATACAGTGGTGAATAAAGGGTTTTTCCTGCTTCAGAATATTTAAATACTTTAGTGTGTAGGATCTGGGCACAGGTTTACAGTAACTGAGGAATAAGCTACGTAAAAAGCCAACATATGCCATAAGGTGGCGCTGGATCGTGCTTGAAATAAATTCCACAGTAAACTTATACAGGGGAGTGCAGCACTGTGTAGATCTTTTCTTTCTTCTCTGTGTCTGAACAAGGGTGGAAGGACCTGTAGTTGCCTGCACATTTGTCATTTATCTAGTAATATTATATATGCACACTAACACATTACTGGCATCGTTATTTTATATTTTCGGTACACTCAATTTTTATTTTTAGAAATTATTGAAAAAAGGTCTGATCACATTTTTACAATTTAAAAAAAAAGGAATTGGAAAGGGGAAAATAGGACGTTATATATCAATATGTTCATAACTAAGAATTATTTCCCACAGCCTTCAAGGAAATTCTTTCAAGGTATATTTTTGAAGTTGATTGGTGGCTAAGCAGTAATTCCAGTTTCTGGTAAGAACATGTTGACACATGAGGCCCACCGAACAGTAAAACCAGAGAAATAAATGTTAGCAGATAGGAGAAGAGCTTCAGTTATCATTTTCATAGGTTATGGACAAAGCAGGACAGGAGCTCGACTACCAAAACGGAAGTAGATAGGTATATGAAGTACAACTTGTAAATGGATCTTTGTATATGAAAAATGCGTGACACTGTTAGTAGTGGACAAAGGGACTTACGGTTCGAGGCTCCCCCGTGGTCTGTGTGGCGCCCTCCTCCGAGAGGTACCGGGTCGCAAGAGTGTCCCCGATGGTACGATGGTACCATCGGATGTCTCCAGTGGCTACGCGTTTCGAGGAATCCCTCTTTATCAAGCCTCAAAGATGCAAAGAGAGCATCTTTGAGGCTTGATAAAGAGGGATTCCTCGAAACGCGTAGCCACTGGAGACACCCGACCACC
>NW_017307752.1:35503-107781 GCF_000935625.1 Nanorana parkeri
ACCGCCCACACCGCTACCGATCCTGACCAACGACGCACGGCGTGCCCCAGCCGCGTGTAGCTCCTCCCCACTCTTCCGTCTTTGACCGACGCGGCTCGGCCCGGCCAGCCGAGTCCGTGGGTGGCCATACGGATGCGCACCCCCAACTGATCAGCCCGTCGTACCATCGGGGACACTCTTGCGACCCGGTACCTCTCGGAGGAGGGCGCCACACAGACCACGGGGGAGCCTCGAACCGTAAGTCCCTTTGTCCACTACTAACAGTGTCACGCATTATTCATATACAAAGATCCATTTACAAGTTGTACTTCATATACCTATCTACGTCCGTTTTGGTAGTCGCGCTCCTGTCCTGCTTTGTCCATATCTGCAATTTTGAATAGACAGGGTCCTCTCCCTGTATCAAGGAGCTTCTGCACACCCTCACACAATAGTCACCTAATTGTATTGTGCCCACAGGAGTGCGCTTTATCCTTTTTTGTATTTTCATAGGTTAGGCAACCTGTCACACTGTCGAAACTTCTTTTCCTATTTTGGGGGAAAACAAATCACAGCCAAATAAATACGGATAGTACAGAAGAATTCCCATTATAGGTCACGGAATTCCAGATCATTTACAAGCATGAACTTGGTTCATTGGTCAAACAGTTCTCTTGCTCTGCAGTTCATACCGAGCTTGGACTGGAATGTCTCTATATCTTTTCACAGATATATGGTGACGGTAATTTAGTGGTAAAATTCTGGCTTTCCTTCTTCTTGTACAGGTAGATAGTCTGTATTTTGACAGAACATAATATTGTCCTGATTGGACATGACCGAACAGTTGGAGTCTCTCAAGGGGCCATCAGCTTCTGTACAGTCTGTATCTGGCACTGAGCAGCAGGGAATGTCATCGTATTTGTACGGTGGGGTATTTGCCACAAAGCTGTCACAGTGGTCCTGCCTCTCTTCTTGCATCGGCCGCTTAATGTTTTGTTCACTTTCACAAGGTATGTGTGCATCCTGGGAGCTTCCCCTATAATATACTACTACCATATCTGTTTTAATGTTCATTACTGGGGCGCTTGAAATAACCGTTGTGTTGTGGTTTCCAGTCACATTTCCTGAGTTGAGAAAAAGGCAAATAGCATCCATTAGTAATTTATTTTGCTAAAAACCAAAAAAGAACATTATTCCAAAATGCCATGCAGCCTTAGAGTTGTGCCAAATAAAAGTAATTTCTTAATAACTTATGTCAAAATATAATGTTTTCCTGAATATTTCAATACTGGACATCAGTTTTCGGGGTTGAATGTTCACATTTAGCCCAGCAAAGCTTTTTTCATTCAGTCATGTGCAGTGTATTATTTTATTTCAAATCCTCTGCAAACAATTGGGTATTCGAGGTGAACAGAGCTTCACTATGTGAAGTTGACATTTCCCTCCTCCTCTATTGAATCAACCTCTTTAAATCAGTGAGTCCATCATTTGTCCACACACCATTGCATCACACTGACAAAGTGCAATGCAATGGTCAACACTTTGATCAAATTGATTACAGCCTGGCAACCGTGGATTCATTAGCCACACTTATCATATCTCTGTTTTACTTTTATTTAGTCACTCATAGATGTAAGAACTAAAATATACTAGCAAGATGGATCTTTCTGCTAATGCAGCATGCAGGGGCATTTCTAGATTCTTAAAAGACCTGGGGCATCCCTGGGCACTGTTGAATGGTTTGCAGTGTACCAGCATATAAAGCGGGTGAAGTTGTTTTTCATTCCAAAACAAATGTATTGTGGCAGCAGGCAGATGGGGATGTTGGTATTCAATTGTATTAAGGATGTTATTCCTCTAGGGCAGTGGTGTCGAACCTTGGCACCCCAGCTGTTTTGGAACTACAAGTCCCATGAGGCATTGCAAGGCTCTGACAGCCACAGACATAACTCCCAGAGGCAGATGCATGTTGGGATTTGTGGTGTTGGTACAGCTGGAGTGCCAAGGTTAGCCACCACTGCTCTAGGGGAAGTGCTGAGAGTGCTGGAGGTAACAAACCCAGCCTAAGCTAGCTGGCTTGTTAGGGCCTCTACAAGAAGCCCCAGCCTCCTAAGTTAGCAGCCCCACACTAGAAGCAAACCTGGGGCATCCCTGGGCACTGTTGAAGGGTTTGCAGTGTACCAGCATATAAAGCGGGTGAAGTTGTTTTTCATTCCAAAACAAATGTATTGTGGCAGCAGGCAGATGGGGATGTTGGTATTCAATTGTATTAAGGTTGTTATTCCTCTAGTGCAGTGGTGGCGAACCTTGGCACCCCAGCTGTTTTGGAACTACAAATCCCATGAGGCATTGCAAGGCTCTGACAGCCACAGACATAACCCCCAGAGGCAGATGCATGTTGGGATTTGTGGTGTTGGTACAGCTGGAGTGCCAAGGTTAGCCACCACTGCTCTAGGGGAAGTGCTGAGAGTGCTGGAGGTAACAAGCCCAGCCAAAGCTAGCTGGCTTGTTAGGGCCTCTACAAGAAGCCCCAGCCTCCTAAGTTAGCAGCCCCACACTAGAACCAGACTGTGTGTCTGGTGGACTGTGGAGCAGACAGCCTGTGTGGCATTCCGCCCGTGTGGCAATCCGCCAGTGTGGCAAACGAGCAGCCTGTGTGGCAATCCGCCTGTGTGGCAAAACAGCAGCCTGTGTGGCAAGAGTTCAAAGGACAAGCCGGTGTGGCTAGTGTTTGAATACAGCCTATGTGGCCATACGGTTTTTTGTGAAAGGACCTTCCTGAAATCGGTGAGACGGGAAAAATGTTTGACAAAAAATTATACTTTATGTTTGAAAAGCCCTGCGAGGGAACACCTGTGTGGACGTTTCTTTCCATTTTTGAGTTAATAAAAGTGGGCAAAGAAGCCCTTAAAGTGAAAAGCGAGTGGCGGTGTCCTTAATGTGCTACCGTTTGGAGCAAATCCTCACAGTATGATAATGCTTAAAAAAATAAGAAATTAAAAAGTTAATAAACAAAATGATGTTCCAAAACCGTAATATATCTCATTGTTAATCAACGAGCTAATATTGTTTAGTAAAAAAGAAATATGCATTGCGAGGGTTAGGTAAATGTAGAAAACAAGCACTTTATTAAAGATGCCAGGTTCTATAATTGTCTACCCAACATGATTCTAAATTATTGTGAGGTTAAATGCAGTTAATATTGGTAGCACAAATTAATGAACAAAAATAAAAGATCATTGTTGAGATGATGGCAACTATTGCAAAGGAGATCTGGGGCACTCAGTAGAAGACCTATGGCAGGTGCCCTTGGAGTATGATGTAGATTTAAAGTGCTATAGGAACAGAACATACACTAAAAATAACTTGCAAACAGGAATATTTCTGACAGAGTTCACTGTAAACTTTAAGAACACAGAGGACTTTGAGGACAGTGGCCTGTCATTTGAGGACAGTGGCCTGTCATTTGAGGACGGTGGCCTGTCATTTGAGGACGGTGACCTGTCATTTGAGGACAGTGGCCTGTCATTTGAGGACGGTGGCCTGTCATTTGAGGACAGTGGCCTGTCATTTGAGGACGGTGGCCTGTCATTTGAGGACATCTCTTCTTGCATCGGCCGCTTAATGTTTTGTTCACTTTCACAAGGTATGTGTGCATCCTGGGAGCTTCCCCTATAATATACTACTACCATATCTGTTTTAATGTTCATTACTGGGGCGCTTGAAATAACCGTTGTGTTGTGGTTTCCAGTCACATTTCCTGAGTTGAGAAAAAGGCAAATAGCATCCATTAGTAATTTATTTTGCTAAAAACCAAAAAAGAACATTATTCCAAAATGCCATGCAGCCTTAGAGTTGTGCCAAATAAAAGTAATTTCTTAATAACTTATGTCAAAATATAATGTTTTCCTGAATATTTCAATACTGGACATCAGTTTTCGGGGTTGAATGTTCACATTTAGCCCAGCAAAGCTTTTTTCATTCAGTCATGTGCAGTGTATTATTTTATTTCAAATCCTCTGCAAACAATTGGGTATTCGAGGTGAACAGAGCTTCACTATGTGAAGTTGACATTTCCCTCCTCCTCTATTGAATCAACCTCTTTAAATCAGTGAGTCCATCATTTGTCCACACACCATTGCATCACACTGACAAAGTGCAATGCAATGGTCAACACTTTGATCAAATTGATTACAGCCTGGCAACCGTGGATTCATTAGCCACACTTATCATATCTCTGTTTTACTTTTATTTAGTCACTCATAGATGTAAGAACTAAAATATACTAGCAAGATGGATCTTTCTGCTAATGCAGCATGCAGGGGCATTTCTAGATTCTTAAAAGACCTGGGGCATCCCTGGGCACTGTTGAATGGTTTGCAGTGTACCAGCATATAAAGCGGGTGAAGTTGTTTTTCATTCCAAAACAAATGTATTGTGGCAGCAGGCAGATGGGGATGTTGGTATTCAATTGTATTAAGGATGTTATTCCTCTAGGGCAGTGGTGTCGAACCTTGGCACCCCAGCTGTTTTGGAACTACAAGTCCCATGAGGCATTGCAAGGCTCTGACAGCCACAGACATAACTCCCAGAGGCAGATGCATGTTGGGATTTGTGGTGTTGGTACAGCTGGAGTGCCAAGGTTAGCCACCACTGCTCTAGGGGAAGTGCTGAGAGTGCTGGAGGTAACAAACCCAGCCTAAGCTAGCTGGCTTGTTAGGGCCTCTACAAGAAGCCCCAGCCTCCTAAGTTAGCAGCCCCACACTAGAAGCAAACCTGGGGCATCCCTGGGCACTGTTGAAGGGTTTGCAGTGTACCAGCATATAAAGCGGGTGAAGTTGTTTTTCATTCCAAAACAAATGTATTGTGGCAGCAGGCAGATGGGGATGTTGGTATTCAATTGTATTAAGGTTGTTATTCCTCTAGTGCAGTGGTGGCGAACCTTGGCACCCCAGCTGTTTTGGAACTACAAATCCCATGAGGCATTGCAAGGCTCTGACAGCCACAGACATAACCCCCAGAGGCAGATGCATGTTGGGATTTGTGGTGTTGGTACAGCTGGAGTGCCAAGGTTAGCCACCACTGCTCTAGGGGAAGTGCTGAGAGTGCTGGAGGTAACAAGCCCAGCCAAAGCTAGCTGGCTTGTTAGGGCCTCTACAAGAAGCCCCAGCCTCCTAAGTTAGCAGCCCCACACTAGAACCAGACTGTGTGTCTGGTGGACTGTGGAGCAGACAGCCTGTGTGGCATTCCGCCCGTGTGGCAATCCGCCAGTGTGGCAAACGAGCAGCCTGTGTGGCAATCCGCCTGTGTGGCAAAACAGCAGCCTGTGTGGCAAGAGTTCAAAGGACAAGCCGGTGTGGCTAGTGTTTGAATACAGCCTATGTGGCCATACGGTTTTTTGTGAAAGGACCTTCCTGAAATCGGTGAGACGGGAAAAATGTTTGACAAAAAATTATACTTTATGTTTGAAAAGCCCTGCGAGGGAACACCTGTGTGGACGTTTCTTTCCATTTTTGAGTTAATAAAAGTGGGCAAAGAAGCCCTTAAAGTGAAAAGCGAGTGGCGGTGTCCTTAATGTGCTACCGTTTGGAGCAAATCCTCACAGTATGATAATGCTTAAAAAAATAAGAAATTAAAAAGTTAATAAACAAAATGATGTTCCAAAACCGTAATATATCTCATTGTTAATCAACGAGCTAATATTGTTTAGTAAAAAAGAAATATGCATTGCGAGGGTTAGGTAAATGTAGAAAACAAGCACTTTATTAAAGATGCCAGGTTCTATAATTGTCTACCCAACATGATTCTAAATTATTGTGAGGTTAAATGCAGTTAATATTGGTAGCACAAATTAATGAACAAAAATAAAAGATCATTGTTGAGATGATGGCAACTATTGCAAAGGAGATCTGGGGCACTCAGTAGAAGACCTATGGCAGGTGCCCTTGGAGTATGATGTAGATTTAAAGTGCTATAGGAACAGAACATACACTAAAAATAACTTGCAAACAGGAATATTTCTGACAGAGTTCACTGTAAACTTTAAGAACACAGAGGACTTTGAGGACAGTGGCCTGTCATTTGAGGACAGTGGCCTGTCATTTGAGGACGGTGGCCTGTCATTTGAGGACGGTGACCTGTCATTTGAGGACAGTGGCCTGTCATTTGAGGACGGTGGCCTGTCATTTGAGGACGGTGACCTGTCATTTGAGGACAGTGGCCTGTCATTTGAGGACGGTGGCCTGTCATTGAATGACAACAAATTGGCGGAGACAGCTGTGACATCACAGCCGACTTCGCCCATTTGTTTTGATTTGGCCAGGACCTGTGGGAAGAGTTTGACAAGTGTCAGACAAATGTAAACAATTAGGCGGGGCTAGAGGTAATTTCACCGCTAGCTCCGCCCAATTGTTTATATTTTGCCGCCATATGTCAAACCGGTCATTTTGCGGCGGGAGTTTGTCGTGTGTGGACGGGTCGGCGGGCATAGTTTTTTTTAATTTCGACTAGTCGGCAAAGTTGTGGACAATGCTGGACGTCATGATTGACCTTTGGATTACAGCAGTGGATTGATTTTTTAAATTTTTGTTTTTTCATATTAAAAGACTTGTCAAAAACTTTTTGTTTTTTCAATTAAAGGATTTTTTTCTTAAAGTCTGGTCTGTTTATTTACTTTTTACTTTTAACCCTTTAGTGAATGAGTGGGGGTACAAGTACCCCTTACTGATTCACAAGGGGGGAGGGCAGCATCTCAGTGCCTTCTTTATTAAAGAGGGTACCCCGATGCAAATAAGTCCCCCTGCACGTAGAACCCCACAACCAATGGGTCAGGGCTTGTGGGGTAGAGGCCCTTGTTCTCTCAATTCCAAGGGCATGCGGTCTGGTATGGTGAAGGGAGGAGGTGGGGGCTCTCACTCGTCCCCCCACTTTGCTGCCCTCCCAGGCCTGTGCTCGGATCAAGGGTTTGGTTGGGGATTTTAGGGGAGGGGGCATGCTTTTTCCCTCCCTTTTTTTGGGGTGGAGTTCTCCCTTAAAATTCCTACCAGACATAAAGGGGGGGTCCCTCCTAACATTCCTACAGTGTCTGGTATGGGTCGGGAGGGGGCTGCATGCTGTTTTTTTGTTTATATTTGCGGGGAGAAAGGTCTGCTTTGGGAGACCGTTCTCCCCGCTTCGTCTGTCACTACGGCTCAGCTGAGCCAAAGCGTTCGGCTCGGCTGAGCTGTTTGGCTGCAGTACGGGCTATTGTGAATAGCCTGTACAGCAGCACTTCGAACTGAAGGGCTCCGGTGGCCGAAGTGAGACGAAAGATTAGCCGAAGCTACGGCTATATCCTTCGATTTTTTTAGTGAATAACCCTCAAGAAAGCCTTCTCTGCTTAAGTAGCATTTCCATGAATTTCCTGACATGAAACAATTGAGATCCACTGATTTTACTCCATTGTATATTATTTGCACATGAACATTCTGTTAAATAACAAATCTGATATAAAAATAATTTCCATTTACTCTGTGCACTCTCTCTTTGCAGTAGATGCAGCAACATTAATCTCGTGATCAGTGCATCGCAAAGCTTTTCCCCAGCCTCAGATCCATATGGAGGTATGGACCTGGCTGGAGGAAGTAAGGTTGAACTACAGAGTGGTGAGAGAGGAGGGATCACCAGCACACTCTGCACATGTCCCATCTACAATGGGAAATTACTACTTACTGCTACTAGTAATTTAATGTAAACAATAACAAACTTAGATGATACAGCTGTGTGGGCAGAGCCACACACAGCAAGCTGAATTTAAAACCCCCGCCACAGGATTCCCTTTAAAGATACCCCCATGATCCAGGTACGATGGAGGCGCTGTGTAGGTTTTAGGGATGGTGTATGAAACCTAAACATGGGTGTAACATAAAACATGGTATAAAACATGGAGTTAGCCTTTAAATCTGCAGGCACTGTTATGCAGGTATTCTCCAGAGCGTTTCCCCTTCTCTGAAACTCCCTACCCCAATCCGCCTGGCTATCTCTTTCTCTCTCTGCTTTTAGTTGATCCATCTCTTTAGGAAAGCCTATTCTGTCTCTACCTATAGCCTATACTTTTACTTCCTGCATCAGCCCATCTCTGGTAGTTATTATCCTTTGCATTATTTATCCCTACTTTTTAGATTGTAAGCTCTCCAAAGCAGGACCCTCCTAACCCTTTTGTATTGAATTTTACTGTAACTGTACTGTCTCCCTTTATGTTGTAAAGCATTTTGTAAACTGTTGCCGCTATATACAGTAAATCCTGTTTATTAAACATAATACTTCTATAAAAGCAATATGAATCTGCTGTTCCTTACCTGATGGCGTTGGTGGTGTCTCTGGAAACGACATGTTGTCAGTGCTACTTCTACTGCTGCTTCGGGTGCAATGAGCATTGGTGAAGCAGGAACATGGTTCCTTGTCAGTGTTTTTCTCTGGTATATGGTAAGATGCCTCTGGGTATATATAGAACTCATGACGAGAACTATGTTGACCATAGCTGCTGTCGACTGGATCTGGGATGCAGTGTTCCTCTCTCCGGTACCTAGGAGTCTCTTTGGCAGACTGATCACACTGACATTCTGGACATGGTTGAATAATGACCTCTTCATTGGAAGAGAGTAATCTATCTGAGCTAGTGTCTGAGTAAGCATGGAAGGTTCCCATAGAGCCACTCTCCAGGTCTGATGAAGACTCCAAGCCAGCAACCATGTTTCCATTTTCAGGCTCAAGTGATCTTCTATGGTCCATGTATTCATCTTCCGTTGGGACCAGTCTACCTCTTGGGGTCTGTATTTCTTTGAAGTGGTCAGAATGATTATTTTTCACTACAGTTGCATTTTTTATAATGTACCCACATTCAATAGTATTCACTTCCCTGTACTGTGCTTTTTTCTAGAATAAATAACAGACAAACTAGGATCACTAGGCAGAAGAACAAAGAACCTATGCATCATGCATTGTCAGCCAACATACATAAAGCAAAACAGTAGACTGCTTTACACAAACCAGACAGCACTTGGTGGTATAGGAAGTACTAAATCATGTAGGCTCACTGTGGTCAAAACTTGTTACACAATAAATGCTGGAATTTTCAATGCACTAGCCAGGTTACTGAATGTTTTGGACTACTGCTGCATCTGACCTTGCAGTAGCATGCTTTGTATACACAGTTGCATATCTTCTAATTATACTTTAAATATAATTGGGACTTTAGAATTAGAATGGGTATTCAGGGCCTAAGTTGAAGAAAAAATCACCAGACGACATTTGTGTAAGTGAACATTTACCAAGCTTGCTTGCCAGTTTGGACCCAGTATTCTTTTAAAAACTTTTGTTTTACTAATTAAAATAGGATGCCATTATCCTTGACAGATTACGGCTCAGCACAGAGTCTAGTGCCCTCATAGCTACCAAGCCAAATGCCATCCAGCACTTTTCTGGCAGGAAAGATGCAGGAATCCCAAATAAGGAGCAAGGGGGAGGGGTGCATTAGGCTGGTAATCCAATTACCTTCTAGCCAGTCCATCAGGGTCTTATGATAGCCAACTTGCAGACCCTCCTCTAACCTTACAGTTAAAGTGTATATAAACCCTATCAATAAACTTATTGTATTTGCTTTGTTTCAGTCTGTTAAACATACCATTGGAAGTCTTTTGTTATATCTGTTGATTCTGTCAGAAATGCACTGCTGTCCTGTGTGCTCTGCCGTGGTATCTCAAACAGTCTCCCATCAGCCCTCCCAGTTCACCTTTTTGAACTACAGAACACTTATGTTTGAAGAAGTGAAGAGGTATTCTGTAGTTCTAATACACTTCCTGTGCTAGAGTGACAACACTGCTCCTCCATAGATGCAGTACAGTGAGGGGCCATTGTCACCTGCACAAATGTGTTACTGGCAGGATTACCAGGTGACAATTAAGGAAAGTTGAAACTATGGCCCAACCTTTTTTTTGGCGTTAGTTCTCCTTGGGGTTACAAAAGGACCTTTACTTATGTCCTCCTGTGATCCAAAACTCAGCATATAGAAGGCTAGTGCCTACTATATGCTGACAGCTCAGAGCCGTGGTGCAGGCGGGAAGGATGCCGACAATATTGCCAGGATCCACCCCACCACCTGATTGACAACTGGCTCTGCCTCTCTAGAGAGAGCTGTGTCCGCGCCCTCCCCTGTCTGCCCCTCCAGTCAGCGCTGGAAAGAGGAGGGGGGGATCCTTGGGGGGGAGTGACTGGCATTTAGGGCAAAGATCATGAACTGAGCAATCAGTGCTGTATGATCACTTAGTTCTCGAGCTGTAGAGCCGACGTGTGACAGCTTCAATGTCACACATGGGCTCTAACTATGGGTACGAGTGTAATTCACTCTCCCCATAGTTCTCCTTTAAATAATTTAAAGCCACTACATATTAGCACTGGTGAGCCATACAGTATCATATAGTTCATAAGGGTGAGCTATACAGTTTCACCTGTGCATTTACCTGTTTGCCTGGGTTTAAATTTAAATACTTTTATATATGTGAAAATCAAATGAAGAATTCTTCTGTCATCTTTCAATACTGCAGTTGATATTATTATTTTATAAACATAGTCTGATTTTCTCTGTATCAGCATTTAAATGGAAAGATAGTGTTTTTTAATAAAATCCTTACCTCTGAACCACATAACTTGTCAAAGGGTTCTTGTATCCATCCTTGCATAGATGCTATAACAGACAAGAGATGCAGATTATCTCAGTGATGGTCACTACAAGTTTATAATCACATTCTATATTATTGCACCTAAAGCCAGAAAGCTGTAACTTACATATTTTAACCAACTTTGTTTTTGGAACTAAATGGTGACTCAAATGACAAGAGACTGTGCATACTCCCTCTGTTACAATATACAGTATGTAGCTACCATTTTACCTACTTTCTATGTAAAATTAATTAGTATTGTCATGTTTACACCAAATAACACACCAATTAAACAACTACCATCTATTTGTCCTCTAAAGGGCGACCCTTCTTTTTCCCTTCCCTCTAGTTTTTATACATGAAGTCTAGGAGATTTTCTATCTCTGTAACCACCATTGCTTCCATCTTTACTAATATATCAGTCTGCTTTGCGCAAACTTCATTCTGCAATCAACGAACAAACAGGATCATATAACTAAAGTGACCTGAGATTATTGATTGTTTGTGGTTATTCCCAACTAAAACAGGAGCTTGACATTAAGCTTTAATGCTTTCTTTTATTTATTATGTGATGGTTTTCGGCTCTCATTAACTGTCATTGCTGAAAATCACAGTCATTACGGCAGCTCATTATTATAGCATACTGAATTGAGGTTAGTGCCTCATAAATAACAGAAGGCTCTGTGGGACTAACCATCAAACACAATTCCCACAAATATAAAACTGTGATAAAGTGCTCTTTATAGATTCTTTTCAAAATACCAAATTCATATGCAATTTACACACTCATCAAACCCCTATATTAGGGGTAAACTTGATTTTAGTAAGAAAGCACTATACTTTTCTGCCCATGATTTGTTACATATTCAAATTTAGCAGCATGCAGACAAAGCAGGCTAATTATTTTGAGTGTAATGGAAATATAATGCAAGAGCAAAGTACAGCTGTAATGAACTTAAAGAAGAACTATCACAAAACGTTTTCATTTCTTGTGGTATTCCACATTGCACCAAATGCACAGATCTCTTGCTCCCACTTTCATCCATGGCTGCATTGTGCAGTTTTATTGGGATCCTTTTTTTCTGTCAGTGCTGACCTTAGCGCTACCCCAGCTTGAAGCCCAGTTTATGGGTGTTCTGCAACATGGGAGCTGTTTCTCTTTCCTGCACAACCTTAACAGGAATGCTTGTGTGATGTAAGCATTCCTGTCAATGGCTACTGCCTGAACTTTGACAGCTATGTCTTGCTTCAGTCGGTCCTGCATAGTAAAATGAATGTGTCACTATAAATGCCAACTTTACCAGCAGCTAGCCTAGAGGCTGGTGTTTACTTCATTCACAACAGCTGCGTTGGGCTTCATTGCAGTCCCATCGCAAGAACAAAGCAATTTGCTTTATGTCCTATGGCTTTAGTTCACACAAAGTAGGACATGTTGCATTGTTGAGCAGTTTTTTACGACTCGCTGTAACACATCACAACATGCTGCAAAGAAAGAAAGCCAGGATGTCCCAGGCATGGAAGTCTACCCAGCTTTAGCCAATAGTTAGGAGTTCTACAAACAAGTCTGTGCTGTAAAGTAATATATTCTCTCATGAATCAAAATACAACTTTCAACAATGTAAACCTTTAGCATTTTCCTGCACAGGCACTGAATCACCATGGACTGGATTCTTTAGACAGCTTAGTGGAACAAATATGTGAGTGATGGTGTAATGTTTATGTCCAGGGCTGTTACAAAGTAGGAAAACTCATACAATCCCTCGTACAAGCCCTGCCTCAGAGTAAACCTAGGATTTCACTGTATTTTTCAGGGCTTAACATCCCTTCCAAGGCTAAGCCCCACTATCTGCTATTTCACTGTACAATTAACGCAACCTTACTGGCCACTAGGGCACTCTCATTAGACAGAGGGTGGCATTTGGCAGAATGTAGCCCTGAATTCAGGCCCCTGTAAAACTCAAAGAAGGACACAAAAAACAGCTTTTTGGCTAACAAGAGAAATCTTATGTTTCTGGTTTTATAGATTATTTCTACTTCAAAAAATGAATTATGTCTGGCAGGTGTCATCTTATCCAAAGCTGATATTCTAATTATTAGTGGACTGAACCATTCCCTGGCTTCCAGGGTTGTTCCATAGAGATAATTTTCAAGACAATGGAACAGTACATGGTTGGAAATCTCCCCAACCGGTTATGGCCGACCAGGGCCAGATTTACCGCTTTACATAGAAGGTCTGTCTCAACAGGTGGTAGTGGCAAAGAAGCGGCTTTTACTTTATATTAATATGCCACACATTTATTTTTTTACCACCATCAGCATAAATGCAGCCTCATATACTGTAAGCTTGTTTAACGATTGTCACAATTTCTAAGCAGGGTTTGGAACAGTAAAACAAAAAGGTGTTTAATATAAAAATGGTGATTCTGGCTTTCTGGCTGCTTTGAGGGAGCCAAAGATTGTGTGCCTATGAGCTTCAGTTATGGAAATCCAGTCCTGTAGACAGTATTAAAAATCAATTTGAAGACAAACACAGTTACTTGCAGGCACCACAAGCTGCCTACACTTTAGCACTGTTGCCAGCTTAGAAAGATTTTAGGCCAGTTCACATTGACTTTAATGGCGGAAGCTGTTTGGTGGTATTTGGAATTTAGGTGTACAGGTCCTACCACGATAAATACTGAAAGATATAAAAGCCACCCGGATATTTAACCTGCCAGCATCACTGGATTCTTAACCTAGAAAAGAAAGCACACATACCTTTTAAGGTACTATATTTCTTCATACAACAGAAAACACTGACGAATAAAATCACAGCCAGGAATACAATTAAAACAGTGATAAGGATAATCATTCGTGCATCTGTAAAATAAGGAGAAACAGAAGTATGTATTAATAAAAATAGACTCAATGGTAAACTATTTTTCTATAATCAAATAGATATTGCGTGTAGGCTATGTAAGATAAGAAACTCTGGGGATATAGTCCATATATTGTGTTTCTATACATTCAGTATCAGTAACTGGGGCAACGTAAATGTCCACAACATATTTATTATACAAATATATTAGAATGCAGTCTACAGAGCTCACCATTAGAGATCCTATTATGATGGAAGGATCTTACTTAAAACTATAAACTATCCTCACAATCGTAAATCATCAACACGCATGCTTTGTACATTTTCTTATTAATACATGACACACCCTTACGAGTATTTTCGATGATGAGATGATCACAAACTGCATCAGAGATATTGGTGCCAGGTACAATCTCTTGGAGTCCCAACGCGGAACAGCTGTGGAATGAAAAAAACAGGCTTCATTATTGAGATAGCTACTAATATGATTCTAATTAAATACAATAACATGGTGAATACTGAGATTTCATTCTAGCCAAAACTTTTTTTGGAATGGGGAAAGGTTGGTTTCTCTATCAGGATTTTATTACTGCCTGACACAACAGAAAGTAAGAGACAATCTCCTCAACTGGACTACAGACAACAGTAAAACTTCACAGATGATCTAACCCTTTTCCAAGTGATTCAAAAGAGGAACAAAAAAGTTTTGACTAAATTAGTAAGGTCAAATAAAGGCTTAGAGCAGAAGCAATTATCTTGATAAAATACATAGCTTGCAGGCCAGAGCATGGACATTAGACATGGGCTTGATGTTCGAGCTGTTCGCCCGCAGAACGCCCCACAAGGCAATGCGCCTTGTGAAGCCCTAATTGGCTAAAGGCTTTGCCCAATCAGGCACAGATAACTGTGAGAGCCATGATTGGGTAAAGTCATGATGACTTTGCCTAATCATGACTCACTGCTATGTCCCAGTAGCACACTATATAAGGCTGCTTACACTGCAGCCCTACGTAGTGTGTTGCCGGAGTTAAAAGAGAGAGTTCACTATCAGAGTTATATCAAATTTTAATCAGAGTTCTATCAGTGCTCTATCAGCATTGTATCAGCGTTCTATCAGTGTACTACAGCACTCTAATATTACTCTATAATTGCAGTCATTCATAGCAGTCTATAATTGCATATATCTATCTATCTATCTATCTATCTATCTATCTATCTATCTATCTATCTATCTACCGTATTTTTCGCTCCATAAGACGCACTTTTTCCCCCCAAAAGGGGGGCAAAAATGTTTGTGCGTCTTATGGAGTGAATCCCTCTCGCCCGACACACGCGACATGCAGTTTCGGGCACCGGGCGAGTAGTTTTTTTGTACATTCAGCCCTGCTCCTGACAAGCAGAGCTAAATGTACAATGGGAGCCGCTGCTCGTTTAATACAAGTGATCTAATCAGATCACTTGTATCAAATCGAGCGGCGTCGATTGTGTACGCCCCCCGCCTTGGTTTTCGGGGTCCCCCGCTCCTCTGGGGGACCCGTGACCACGGCATAGGAGCTTACCGTAGAGTACCTAGAGCAGATGAAGAACGTCCGTTCTTCATCTGCTCTGTGTGATCACTGAGACCGTGGCACTGTAATCAAAGTGCCACCTGTCTCAGCTATCACTAACTGCAGCTATGACTCCTACCCTCCCTGCCTCCTATGGTCTGGTGCGCCTTTTGGAGCGCAAAATAATTCCTTCATGGCACAATTGGTAACTCTGCTTGCAGCTGGGAAGGATCCAGAATGGGGCTCCGTGCTGGAGCTTGTTCAGCCACCACACCTCCAAAAACCTGATGATGTGATATATGTCTGCTCCACCCCCTCCTCTTTGTCCTCCACGATGGCCTCTTCTGATGAATTGTCCAGTGAACCGTAAGCGTTCAAGAGGCTACGCAATGGGTCAAGCAAAAACATGCCATGCACTGCTTGAGCTGGTTTGTCTAGAGGACAGGAACCACACCAGGGGCAGAGATTCTGTCAGCTCTGCAGGGGCAGGCCCAGAGGTGGTTAACACCACACCAGCTTGAGCCAGGAATACGCCTGGGAAAGTTGATGCATGTACCATGCTTGGCACACATCCTCAATTTGGTGGTGCAGCATTTCTTAACCTGGTACCCAGGGCTGCAAGATCTTTTGAGGCAGACCAGAAAACTCTGTAGCCATTTCAGGCACTCATTCCCAGCCAGTGTTCGTCTGGCTGGAATTTAACGTGAATTCCACCTGCCCACAAACCGTCTGATTTGTGACATGCCCACCAGGTGGAACTCCACTTTGGCAATGCTGCAGAGGCTGCACACGCAACAGAGGGCCATCAACGAGTTCCTGTGTGAGTATGGCATAAGGACAGGCTCAGGGGACCTTGGCATGCATTTCAATTCTGCACTCCCTGAGAATAACTCTGAAGTTACCACCAACACTAAAGGTCCAATTTTTCAACACCTGTGTGACAGGTATATATAATTAGAATTTTTTACAGCAGGGTCCAACCCTGCACTCGTCAACAATAAATCTGAAGGGTTACGGTGTGAAGCCACCGCCAATACCAAAGGCCCAATTTTAAAGCGCCTGTTGTTACTTTCACCCAACGCCTGCAAAAGTATCCAAAAATCTCTAACCTTGTTCCAAGTGTCCTAAAATGTGGCCTCTTCATATAGGCTGCCTCCCCAAGCAATTGTTTAAAAGATTAACAGAAAACCAATTACCAGCAATTGAAATGTCATTTTTTTCTTTCCAAATGTCACTTATTGCTGCAGCAGGTTCTATACATCGTGCAGATCCGCCACTTCACAGGCAGTTTAAGAGGACCACCCAGGCACGATATTTAAAGGAATTTTTCATTTTTATCGTTCCCCTTAAAGTGATGTAACAAATCGCTGCTCCACTGACATTAGAGAATGGTCTAATGTGCATGCAAAGCCCAACCATTTGATAAAGCGCATTGAGGAACCTGGCCTTGGGGCAGCAGAGAGAGTAAATCCGGCCCTGTGTCCACAGGCAGCCGATTGTCTTAGAGTTAGTTTATCACATGGTAAACATTACTAACAGAACAAAGTGAATAATCAGCCAAATCACTTTATTCCCCAAGGAAAGACATGCTTTTTCAGGCTGTTCCATAAAAATGAATGGTTGCCTGATCTGGCAATCATCTAATGTCTATGGGCACCTTTAGATCAGAAGACATTTTAATGTGTATATCAAACTGTAAATAAATACATAGCTGGACACATAAGCTTCTTAATTTATTTTTAAACTTTTAAAGCCTTTTTTTCAGCTTTTCAGATCTTTTATATTTAATGAATAACTTACTTTGCCCAGGGTTGGCACTGCTCTGTTGATGAGGAAATATTGGAAAAATATCTCTCTTGGCATGGTACACATACAGTATTTTTATTCCGCTGACCTATGGGGAAAAAAGTAAGCAGGCTTTCATATACAAATTTGGAAGACCGAACATGTATTAATGACAGCTACTATAAAACAGATGCAATTTTCATGTCAACCAGCTACTCTATAACAGACAGCCAAATAGGGTCCATATTATTTCTGATTAGGGGTCATACCAACTTGGTTCCTAGGGAAAAAAAAAAAAGATTATAGCATTTTAGGACTTAACGCGTATCTAAACCCAATGGCCAGATTTTATTCATTTCTGTAAAACCTTTATACCAAAAGGAAAAGAAAAAAGTGTTGCTGTACCTGCATTAAAAAGTGTTAGCTGGAGCTGGATTTTATTTTGTTAGTCTGCCAGTCCATTTAACACTGTCCTCTCCACAGGGTGACAATAACGCTGTCCAAGGGTGGCTTCATTGCTCCTGCATGGAATGGAGCCACCCTAAGGAAGAAAGTTTGTTTCTGGCTGGATCGCCAGGTAAAAATAAAGAAGAAAAAGCTTAAAAAAAGAAAACGTATATAGGCACCACATTTGCAGATTGGTTAGTTGCAATATATGACATTTTTGGTTTTGGGTTTAGATATGCTTTAACACAGGGGCACATATTGCTGGTGAGTGAGAATACCTCTGCTACATTGGCGGTCAGTGTGAATACTTCTGTTACATTGGCGGTCAGTGTGAGTACCTCTGTTACATTTCTGGTGAGTGAGATTACCTTTATTACATTGTTGGTCAGTGAGAATACCTCCGTAACAATGGTGATCAGTGTAAGGCCTCATAACTAATTTTATTACACATTATTTTTCCCACCATCAACTCATAAGCAGCCACAACAGATGTTGCAGGACTTTATAGCTGCCGGATCGCTTGTATGTGACAGCTGGAGGTATGTTCTATGGGGGGGTCCTTGTATTGGGGTGCTTCATGGTAAGGGACTTGGGGTACCAATGTCTGTAGCTTTGTGGCTTTACATATAGGGCTTCAGTAGCATATGGTCATTCTTTTCTTAAATGCTGGGGATGTTCACATGTTACTTAGGCTTTCTGGAGTGGTGCACTTTGGGCTGTCTTTGTATTGTAGTGCTCAGCAGTGAACTATTTGGGGGAGTCATTGTTTGTAGCTTTACATATAGGACACTAGTAGCTGACGGTCTTCCTTTTTTTCTAAATGGTTCTGAGATATATGGTTTGACCTGTAACTTGCATATCTCAGATGTCCTATTAGTTTTGGAGTGCTGCCTTATGGGATGTCTATGCAGGGCAGGTGCTAGCTTATGACTGCATAAGCAGCCATCTGAGGGTGCCGGGGGGAGCGAAAAAATGCACCTTGGCCTGTGTAAGCAAAAATCCTTGCAGCGGCTTTAACATTATCGCAATAATTGCAATTGACATAATCTTATTCTAGAGAAAGGGAGCCTAAAAACATTTTCCAATGTATTAACCTGCAAATTACATCTGGGCGTGTAGTTTTTATTAAATGGAGAACAGCTGGAGTCTCATTCAATTTAAATTCATAAAAGCCACTGAGGGCTACAAAGAGGGACGCAAGAGGCCCAGAAACACAAGCCACTTGACGACAAGCCTTCTCTGAAGGATGATAAGAGGGGTTTTGTAACTTATACTGCCACCTTCAGTAAATGCTGAGAGAGATGGAGAATTTTAGCAGAATTTTCCAGACATGCAATAATAGTCTCCTTAAGTCTTCCTGTACTTATGTTTCCTTTTGAGAGGGTAGATGAAGACTGATATATTCTAGATCTAAAACCTATGACATGGCCACTAAAAAAAACTGGCATCCTAAACCGGAATCACTACAGTATGCACTAGGTGAATCACAAATACTCACAAGGCCCCCAAGGAAATGCTGGGATCTACACAAAACAAGTTGGGTGTAAGCAGAAGTAAATATCTCAATGCAGATTGCATAGTTGACAGCCTCGTGCATACTGAGGCACACACAGACATTGGAGTCTATGTACTCACAAAGTGCTTCATCTATCTGACGTATTTTCTATTGTCTGTTTGTTTGACCACATCAACATGTGATGAGGAACCTCAGTTATAACTGACACTTTGTTTACCATCTGGGTGCTAACATTTTACAGTAGGCTTATAATGGGTGAACTAAAGTAAAAATATACCCATGTTTATTATTATACAATTGCACAAGGCAAAAAATGTTCAGTCAAAAGTTTCTGTAAGACATATGAGGAGGCTCCAAATTCAGTGTTGCCTCTGGGCTTGTATCTGTGCTTCTTTATCTCTATACAATTACATTTCAAAGTTCTTTGATAATCTGGTTGGAAAGTTAGTACATATTCACCTGGGATCTGTACACCAAATCCAAAAGGGCATTTTGTATTTTCCATGCATATTTCTTGATTGGTATTAAAATGGTATCCGTCAGTACACATACATTCTCGGGGATAGGTGCTGTTTCCATTGTTAAACACCTGCAAGGCTTTTCCTACAAGAAGGGAGACATTTTAATAAGACTTGCAGACAAGGCTGGATTTTTTACATACAGGGCTATTCTCAAAAGGGTGAAGGGTTTGGAGAAGGCAGGAGAAGTGAACATTCTAGGAGAACATAGCTGATTTTGAAAAATTCTCCAATTCAGCTCACTTTTCAGCTCACCTATGTTGTCCTAGACTGTTCACTTCTCCTGCCTTCTCCAAACTCGTCACCCTTTTGTGAATAGCCCTGATAGTCTACAAATAATTAAACACAACTTGTACATAGAGAAAGACAGAGGCAGCAACTTCTTACTCCTTTTGAAAAATGCTAGAAGCCTGGCTGTCTCTTCCTTTGACATTTTGAGACACAGATCTGAAACAGGCATGGACAGCAGGAGTCAATTCAGAACTCCTAATCTGCATACTTGTTCCAAATAAATGACTGAGAAAGTGCCGAAGCCAATGGGTCAGCATGACATGGAACTAGTATTATGTGAAGGAGAGGTCAACAATGGCAACCTCCATACTTCTTCACTACAGGTTCCTTCAATTCTAACAGGGCAGGTAGCAGGATGGCTTTTGTGTTAACCATATGGATGTCTTTACTATGTACAAATTTCAGCATAGAACATTTATCTTAAATGTACTCATTGCATGTTTTTATTTATTATACAAATGGCATCCAGATGTTGTTGATGTAGAGAAAGGTTATGGGACATGAAAGGATTCAGTGAAAAATTGGGCTGTTTATCTCTCTTTTATTATTCTGAACTAGCCATCAATTTATTACTTTAATGTATATTCTTCTTCTATATTGCTGCCATTATAAAATATGATAGTTGCCTGGATAATATGATGACCCACTGGCTTCAATGTTTTCTCAATTACTTACCTCCAACAAGTATGCAGGTCAGAAAGGTCACAGAAATCCCTATATTCATAATTGTTCCTGGTCAGTTCCTGCAGCTAAAGAGGAGCATGTCAGCCAAGCAACTAGCATTTCCATAAGGAGTGGTTAGCCCAGGCAGCCTCCATGATTCTCTCATTTATAGAGCTGTGGGTGGGAGACACTGGATACAAACAATATTATATAATATTGAATTTCACTTTGGTGCCAATAATCTATCATGGGGAGTATAATGTCCCTAGTGAGGTAGCTGCAGTTACACAAGGATGCACTATGAACAGAATCCATAAGACACTTTTTTAAAATAAATTTTTATGCCTTTTTAAAGTGACCCTGTCATTAAAAATTACAATTCAAAACGGCAATGCCTGGGAAAAAGCAAAGATAATTAATACTGTTTCCATGTATTCTTTATTTATAACACAAGATCACACACTAGATATAAAACAATGCCCCTGTAGACCAGGGGTAGGCAAACTCCGGCCCTCCAGCTGTGATGCAACTATACATCCCATTAAGCATTGCAACACTCTGACAGCCACAGGCATGACTCCCACAGGCAGATGCATGATGGATGTAGTTTCACCACAGCTGGAGGGCTGGAGTATGCTTACCCCTGCTGTAGATAAACATTTGGATGCAGTACAACACCCGATTTAAAACCAGGATACATTGTAGCAAGTACATACACAGATACATGAAAAGCAATGTCAAAAAATGATTTACAAACCATCATGAAAATCATTGGGGTTCGTTCCATTTAAGGATATACATGGAGCTGGAGTTCTATCACATTTGACTGTAAGTCTCATCAAGTGTGTGGGTTTCCCTTTAATAAAAGTGGAGACCAAGAGAAGAGGTGGGGAAAGGGAAAAGTAAGTGGGAAGAAGAGCAATGGAAGGACCAGTAGGGTGGGGGAATAGGATGGGCAGGTCAAGATGAGGATCGGGGGGTGGTGGACTATAGGAAAGGGGGTGGGGGGTAGCTCTCTTCCATCCCACTTCTCAATCCACAGGACAGTATTCCCTAGCACCAGAAGGTGTGAATGAACCTACCAGCAACATAAGTGCTCCAGGTAGACTACTTAGACTACTTAGCTACTTAGCTGTACAAACAGGCCATTAATAGTGGCCATGTTTCCTGGACTGAAGATTGTGAATGGCTCTGTATACAAAATGCAGCAAACTTTCCTTGTTTGCAATCACAATGTGTGCTCTGAGAGAGTGCTAAGTTTCAGGGTCAGGTGCATCAAGGAGACATCCTGATGAGAAGATCAGGAAACAATGTCTGTGGTTTCCTGATCATGTGATCACTTGTATCCATCAAAAACTCAAAATTATTACATATCTCTTTAAAGGCATTTTTTGTCCTGGTCCTTTATTCCCATGTGCACACATAAATATGGAGCAGAGGATTTATTATAATGATCAAATCATAGAACATACTTGACACATTATTTGTAAGTGCTGCATCTAATCTAAACTCTGCTTGTTACAATAGCAGCAATAAACACTGATTAATAAATAGCACATGTAAGCATCAGAAGTGACGTTAGCATAGTAGTGGTCATGTAAAAGTAAATGGATTGGGATATCAGGCAAACACTTTGCAAAGTAAAATTAGACTTGAGTCAAAATACCACTCATACCAGATGCATGTGTATCTGCATTTCATCGTTCATTAAGTGCAATATCACCTGACCACCAAATATAAGACTCAAGTTTCTCAGTCTGCTCCAATGCCCTCTATTGCTGGCAATGCTCTAGTATGAGTTCAAACCAAACATTACACTTGGGATTCGTCATACAACAGGAATGTGGACTGCCAACCGTTCTTGGGAAAATGTTTTCATATTTCACAGCCTAGAGTAGACTCTTGTTCTGGGCTGGGTGCCTGCAGGTTACCTGCGATGTGGAGCAGATAGGACAGGTAGAGCAAATAGGATGGTTTTGTTATTGCAACTCTGCTTACTTAACATGCAGAGCATACAGAAAGCCTTGCAAGAGTCTAAAAGTCAGCCAACTTGCAGGATTGGGTGAGTGTAACTTTGTTATTTTTGAACCTAGAAAAAAAAACGAGCCATTAACCCCTGCAGTGCAGGGGTAGCCCCACTGCAAGGGCAAAGAAAAAAACTGCCTCTTCAGAATATGTAAATACTTTAATGTCCATACCCTAGGCACAGGTGCACTGTAAAAAAAAGTATTTTAAAGTCTCTTGCAAAATAGCAGTTTCTTATAACACTGCAACAGGTTCTACCATGAAGATCTCTTATAAAATGCATCTCCATCTAACATTATAGCATCTTGTACCATGAAATAACTTAAAGTAATGTAGCAGCTCTTTCTTGTAACAAGTCAGTCTCTCAAAACACAGCAGAGGTAAAACAGGAGTTTGAGTAGGATTGCAAGTACAAACTCTGAGGGTTGGGTCAGGCTGAAGGATCATTTGGGTTTAAAAAACGGTTGTAGGTAGATGGAAGGTGCTGGTCTATGGAAGGTCAAATATGTAAAACTTAAGTTAGTCAAACTTTCTTTACTTTCTTCAAACGGCATGAGGTGTGTTGTTTTACACAGGCTATTTCAGAACATTAGGAACCAATCATGTTTACATCCAGAAGCATGCACACAAAAGAACAATAAATAGAAATGGAAAAGAAGAACACGGTGGCTAGAAGACAACATAACAGCAGTTTACCTGAGTCACACACCGTATGAAGGGAACATTTCAAATCGTCATTCCAGGCACTCATGTATTCATTAGGTCCACATGGACTGCAAACGGTATCTGCACTGGAAGAACACCTTTTTGTCATGTATGTTCCTGAAATCAAAAAGGAAACGTTTTGTGTACAATGTAAATCATACAATAAATGTCTCTCAATTCTGTAATTAGTATAGTGTGGAGAAGAAATTATGATTAGTACAATGGTATTGTATAGTATAGTCCTTTTATTTTTCAGCCACATAACTGCAGTGTAACAGATACATTAGTAAAAATCAAAGTGAAAGTTAACAGCACATTCAATCATCAAGGTCGATGTTACAGAAGAATACAAATATTCATTTTGCTAGTCATTTCCTATGGGACATGGGTGCTAAGAAGTAGCTTATCTTAGCAGTAGACCCCAGAAGTTTGTGGACTGAAGGGTGGGGTAGGTTAATGGTAAGAAAAGGGAAGAGGGTAGGAGGTGTCAAGGAAGAGAATGGAAGCACAGTTGAGCTTAAAAGTTGAGAAGGCCTGCATCTGCATTGCCAGATCTGGACCATATGTGGACATCGAGGTCTGTGTCTAAATCTGCAACCCATTTCTAGGTGTACACGGGGAGTTGTTGTGTAGACGGGGAAGATGGTATGTTACATAGTAATGGAAACCAGTTGGAAAGGCCTGATTGTGTGTAAAGGTCACAAGGGCTTTCAAAGGGGATTGAAAGCTTTCAGAGTATTTAGTATTGTCCCAGGCCTATAAGGTGTGTTTCAAACTTCAGGTGGATAAGTAGGATCTGCTGTTTGGGTGAAGACACAGCAAATTGTCAATATTCAAAGGTTTGCAAGTGATGGCCTCCAGGGTTCCCATATGGTTGTTTAACTTGTACGATGGTACTTAGGGATCTGGTCGAGTTGGGCAGCATGGTAATATTTAGTCAAATTGGGGAGACCCAGACCTCCTGACATTCTGCTACGAGTCAGAGTCACCTAGATGGGGTTTATGATTGTTTCAAAGTTTACAATTTGTAGGATATGCAAAGAAACAGATACCTGGAAGAACCCTGAATATATACTTTAGTATAGTGCTTTTATATTTATACTCTTTAAACCTCTTATAAAACAAAAAGGAACAGAGCGCCAAGATGAGGTTCAAGGCGCTCTGTTCCTTTTTGTTTTATATGTATGTGATGGAAGCCCCAGAGCCTTGGATGAGCAGCCCCTCAAGACCGTGTGAAAAACTTTGAACCATTCAACAGCGGATAGACTGTTTGATGACAGCCATTAGCGCCAGGAGATAACGACAACATTATACTGTCTTTATACTTCTTCTTTGTCAAGAGCTAAACAAAACTGACTGCAGATTTGCTTCCTGTACTAAATGTACCGTACTCAAAACTTTCATGATTTGTAAATAGATAAATAAAATACTATAAAGGCTATAAAAGAATGGTATGGTCTAATACAGTCATACATTTTTGTTGATATTTAATAGCTATTTTGAAGAAGATTTCCTTTCGCTATATGATATATTTATGTATAAGCATATATCATAAAATGATACTATGCAAATATAATATATTTCTGTCCATCAGATTTCTTTCATGAAAATAATCTCCACTGTCTCAAATGTAAGGGCCTTGTGGAAGTTCATTGTAGATACAAATGACAGAGTGGTACGTAAACAAAATAGAAATAAAAAACATATACAGTACATCTTTGGCGTACTGCTAGGCTACTGAATCATATCCCTTCTTGTCATACCCACAACACAGGCACTAAGGCTGGTCATATACTAAACAGCGGCCATATGAGGGTGTGCCGCTGTCACAGTACCTGAACAGTAACTGTAGCTGTTTGGCTGCAGTCATTGTTTGGCAGAGATTTTTCAGACCGACTCCTTCAACAAATGTTGATTGAAAAACTGACTTTTGTCGAATGGAGGGGTGCCGACTGGGCCACACACTGGTTGAATTTTGGCCAAGTCAACAAGACGTAGCCCGAAATTCGACCACTGCATGGCCAGCTTAATTGATCTGTAGTCCCAAGAGAAGAACTGGTAGTGCTACTGCCTCAGATAACACATCAAATGTGGTCAGGACACAGGACAGCTCTGAATGTCTGACAAGATCAACAGGTATGGTATTTTTGTACTTAAAACGGAACTATGGGGGTAAATGTTTTTCCCCATAGTTCTCTTAAGGGTCACGGGAGGACATATACTAGCATCCTCCCGTGACCCAAAGCTTAGTAAATCATGAGCTACAGCTCGCGGTATACTGAGACCGCAGCAGCCAGGGCAGATCCCGACATTACTGTTGAGATCCTCCCAGCTGCGTGAGTGACAGCTGGCTCTCCCTATTTAGAGGCAGAGCCAGCTGTACCCGCCCCCTCCCCCATCTGTTCCTCCAGTCAGCTCTGGAGGATCGGAGCGGGTAGGGGGGAATCCCTGCAGTGAGCCGTGAGTGACAGTCACTGCTCACTGCAGGGAGATGATCGAGAAGTGAGCGAACGACGGTATGTGTTCACTCACTTCCCAATCTTTTGAGCCGACATGTGACAATTTAATTGTCACACATCGGCTCGAACTATGAGGATGAGTGATTTTCACTCACCTCATTGTCCTCTTTTAAATAACAAACCGCTTTCAATTGTATATTTAACAGACCAAGAGGGAGAAAATCAGAGAAGCTCATTGCTAGGATTTTCAAAATGTTTTCAATCATTACCACCATAATCGTTACTGCCATGTCTATACAGTCCATCCCCATACTTCTATGGGGTTATCTCCCAATACAGGAGCTGCTTGGGAGACAGCCTTATAGACGTGTATGGGGATCCACTGCTAAGGCATGGCAAGGGGGGAAAAAATGATTTTCCAGGAAGCAGGAAGGAGGCAGGAAACTGATGATCGGTGACAATTACAGCTCTCCCACAAACAGTCATTATATAAAGTAGACATACCTGGTTGGCATTTTAGGCAGCATCGTGCGGCATGCTCATAGTGTTTCTCTGTGTTACAGTTAGAATTCTGAAGTATAGAAAAAAGAAGAAAATAGAGGTTATCAGTTTATTCTGAACAAGCTTGTGTATATTAAACAATTCTTTTAACGTTTGGTCTGCAATTTCACACCCAGAGTGATGTACTACAGATTTTAACCCTGGCTAAAGCTTACCTATTTTGTATACCCTCTTCACTGACCAATCACATAAACTGCTAAAACCTGTGTTATACTTAAATACTTATATCTTACTCTGTCTGCTACCAACCAAACACAACTGGGCACATGAAATGAGTAATGTCTAAGAATGAAAGATCAAATTCCCTGTCCAATATCAGCTTTCATCGGTCAGAGTTGAATACTTTAGTTATTGTGATACAAAAAATTAGGTGTAATTTTGACAACCCTAGTAAGAATGGTTCCTCCTAGGTTGGAATGCAAGTTTTATGTAGAGATGAATGACATATCACACTGCGTACTCTTCTATGTGGTGCCATAAAGGATAACTGTATTTTTGTTTAGTTATCCTTTATATTACCTCCCTTCTTCTGTACATTCATTCCTATGTAGGAGTAAATGGGATCTTTTCTGTGCACTTGCAGAAGTAACAGACCAGCCAGGAGAGTTATGCAGCTGCCTATGGAACAATGGTAAGACATTTGGGGAGGACGACATTGTTTCGGAGCTTCTAAATAGTTCAGATAAACTGAATATCTCCCAGTCTATAGGAAAAAATGTGGATGCTGTCTACATTATAACAGATTCAGACTGATTATGTCATCACTAGTAAACATCATGTGATCACTCGCCAGTGACTAGCTAGCTCTGCTACCCACTCATTTGTCCCTCTGGTGGTTTATATATTAATTATGATGGTGCTTCTGTGCTAATTCATGTTAAAGATGTCACCAGCACATCAGGTCCCCTTCATCAGGTTTGAAATGACAATGTTGTCATAACGTTGTCATTTCAAGCCTGATGAAGGGGACCTTGTGTGGCCCCGAAACATTGCTATTTGTTTTGACATGAAGCGTCAATAAACAGACGTGTTCTTCACTTCAATATGGTGTGCTGGTGACATCTCTAACAAGTTTCAGTATTGGCTGCGCCATCCGCGGTCACTTCGAGCACCCACGCTGACAGAGATACCCGGTATGGAGTGCAGCAGGATTCTGGAATACATCTGTGCTCTTTCAGCCACAGTCCTACCATCCCTCAAGCTCTGGCACTCACTAGTCCGTGTCTTTCCTGCCTACGTTTTTACTCAGACCTGATCAGCGGGTGCCTGGAACACAATAGGAAATGCTTATTGACTGTGGCTCTACATCATGTGACCTATTACATAGGTAAAGCCTGGAAACGTCTTCCCTCTCATGTTCTGTAGGTTAGAGAAAGAGCTCTCCTTATCACCATATATACACTGCTGCACAATTGCACAATAGCTGCATTGCCAGAAACATGACTAAGGCCAGTAAAGGAAAACTTCTAATTACATCAGCTTTTTATAGTTAAATGTTTTGGTTTATTTCTTTCACATTTCTGACTTTTTCTCTATTACTTTTTCTAGTTATTTTATGTATTTTTTTTCTTTGGTTGCATAATGGATCTTCCTGTGTTGAACATGGATATACTAGTGTTGTTGTGGGATGCACTTTAGGCCCCCTGACTCTAATAATTTGACCACCACTAATCTAAGGTATGCTCATGTCTACAGGAAACATCAACACTTTCTTTTGAAAAAGTTTTTTAAACATAAACCCTATTTGAGCTCATCTAAAGTAAACATATTCGCATGGAAACCAGGGCACTGCCATTTTACTCACTTAAAATGGCGCTGTACTAGTTACAGCGCCATTTTAAGTGGTACTGGCATGTTCAGTGCTGGAACTATAAGCCAGAGCTGGGTTTCTGCATTAAGTCCAGTAGCTGAATTAACTCCTGGTCTTGTGGTCCAATAAGAATACTCCATAGAACTACATAACCACAATGCTTCTGCATTGTGGTTACAGGGAAAATCTCTGATCTAATCAAAAATTCCTGTGAATTCTAGCAGTCATTTTGAAGCAGGGCAAAGCTTATCCAGTTCTGCTCTACTTACTCCATGCACCAACAGATCACTGTAGTAGTCATCTATTGCTTTCTGATAACAGTAAACATTTAACACTATAGGAGACGCACCTCTTAGTCTCTTACTGACTTGGAACAAGCATGCAAGACAGGATACAGCTTGCAACCCCCCCATGATGAAACAAGTGTAGAAAAAGTAAGAAAATCTATATAAATTGTAAATCAATAAAAATTGGCGTCTCCAAATGAATAAAGAAGTGTTTTGATCCTCTAAGAGGCAAAAGCCTGAGGTCCTGACTTGGTAAAAAATGTAGGCCCCAGGGCTGCCATGCTACTCCTAGTTTTACTACCTAGTGAGTCACTGTCCTGGAACAAGCCTGCAGCCAGAAAAGTCTGAACTCTTGTCCTGCATGCTCGTTTTTAATGAGTCACTGAGTGGTGAAGATACAATCAGTATGACATCCCCAGAGCAATTACCTTTAAAAACTAAGTTGGAACTGGCAGCTCCCAGCTCTAGCCACACAGGTTCTCTTTAAAAAACAGACTTCCAAATCTTTGAATTTTGCAGTTTTAGAAGAACTTGCAAACTGTATCAACTAGATTTTTTCCCATAGCTTTCCCAGTGTGAGAGCCACACCAAAATTATATAGAGGACCCCGCTTTGTCAACACAAACACTAGTGTGGTATGGCAGTGCTTTCTAACTTCTGGAACCATGGTTGGCCAAAACTTCATTCCTGTATATTTGGGAATGTCACATTGCAGGCAGGACTTGATTGTACAGTGTACTAATTACAACAACTCTCTAATTTTTTGTCCACGGGTGCATCACCGTATATGCATACAGTCCTGTTGTAATGAGTGGGCCTTGCTTTCTAGTTCAAGGTCCACTTAAGTAATGTCCAACCAATTATAATTAGATTGAATGCAAAAAGAATAAATACAATTTTAGAGATATGGAAAAAGAGTCCACAGTTTTCTATTCCAGACACCTGCAGAGCTCTGTAGCAACCATTGCTCCTGTGTTGTGTCCTAAACTGTGTGACCAGTGCAAGAGATGCCTGCATCCAGAACCAACTCCAGACACTGCACAGAGGGGTAATACTATAACTTTGAAAGAGGGGAAACCCTGAAAGCTAAACTCTGGGCACCCCACACACCAAATCAATTAGTTGAATACACCTCTAAATCAGTGGTCACTTGATGCTTTAGGGTCTGAGTTTTCTTTCTTCTTTCCAGCAATGGAGGATGGTTCTTCAGCTTTTCATGTCACTACCTTGGTGACATGGATACTTCTCATTGGATGTCCAGTAGCGGTGTGCCACCCCAATGGGGCATAGAATATGTTCAATATTATATATATTGAACATTTTAGCATATTAGCATATTGAACATATTAGCATTGTTAGTAGATAAGAATGTATATAGTTGTTTCCTTAGATCAGTTTGCCTATAGCTATTTTATTGTTAGTCCCTATGCTGCCATCTAGTGACCAATTGTGGTAATGCACATGTTGTTCTGTGTTCCCTTTGTGATGTATTTCCTCTGTATGTATGCTCCACCCTTCTTGTTGGTCAGTACTTCTTGTGTCATGGATGCAGCTACAGGCCACATGTAACACGGGACACGTGTATTCTGCACAGTACGCTACGAAAGCATCATCTTTTGACCGCATAATACTGAAAACCATCCATCTGCTGTATCCTGTTGTCTGATGTACAGAATAAAGCAACTCTTGTGGATGAAAAGGTATTGGTGAGTTCAGCTATCTGACAATAATTGTCCTCAGTGATTGAATCTGCTTATACAGGCCAGACATATAGGTCTCAGCAAGGGATAAGTCACTAGCACAACAATCGGAGTCAGAATAAGCGGAGTGCTTTGAAGACTGCAGATGACACCAGGAATGGGTGACCAATCTACTACAGCGCAGGAAGGACTGGTTGCAGTTCCAGAAGTGGCGAGGAACATGGATGGGGGACTTTTAGGTAAGTGTAAAAGTTCTAAAGTACCTAATATTATAACAGCAGGTGAAAGAGAGTTATGGGAGGGGGAATTACTTTGCCCAGTATAAGTATATCCAAAGACAAAACTTTATAAATTGATTTTGATTAGAGTAGGAAAGGGTCAGAACTACTGACAGTTTTTTTTTTTCTTGCCTGTGTCCCATGAGGAGCAAAAGGAAGTGAGGTGTAATATTTCAAAGAGAGGGAAATCAAGTACAAGTATACATAACCCTGTTTTAGTGACTCACAGTTTGTAAATTTCCCTTAGATACCAAGAGATGCTTAGGGGCTAAAGAAAACCTGCTCTGAGAGAAATACATAATATGCATTGTACACCTCCTTGAGAAAATGCTTCTACTACTTCTTCACCTAGACCAGTATGGAGATCAGGGAAGTTGGAGAAAAGTAAGAAGTCATTATGTGCATACGTGAATCTTTCCCCTGTCTTTGGGAAAGCATTGCACCCTAGTGCCTCCTCATGACACCAGCCCTGCTTGCATCATTTATATAGCTAGCAAGAAACACTCTGTTTATATCTGGCTAAAAGGAGAAGTAAACCACTTTAAAACGTCTTTGTTTTTGCCTTTATGTGCAAGTAGGCAAAGCTACTTGCATAGTAGGGCACACTTACCTTAAAAGTTTGCCCTTCTCCAGTGTGGCTCGATCGATCTTCGCACAGGAGCTTTATCCACTCTGACACCCGGCCCATTCACGGCTTTTTAGAGATGCTGTGAATAGGCTGAATGTTTGCAATGGATGGTGCATGTGCTGTTCAGAGTACACAACAAATAAAAAAACCGCTAGGGGAGATAGGAAAAATTTGGGCAAAAATCCCTGCCTCTCAGCTATTTTTTTTAGCGTATTGACTTTACTTCCATTTTAAGATACAAAAGAAATGTAAAGCCAACTTTGCCAAACATTCTATTACTGTGTATTTATCATATTCCACTGCACATGGGTATCTATACTGACAACATTATCTATATAACATATGCCTTTCATACCAGATAACACAAAAGGTTCCTAAAAGCTGAATAAAACTACAACGCTTATTTAAAAACATCAGTAGGAGATCTGCTGTAATACATTTCTATTTTAGGTGACGGAAAAAACCAAGCTGAAGATCAGAAGACAGGAAATGCTGACAATGTTTTTTTAAAGGAAACATATTATAGTAGAGATGTGGAAGTTGTCTTTGCTGTCTTCTGCTGCTGAAAATATTGTTTCCTTGCCATGTGGACTCCTTTGTTTAAAGTCCAATCCAGGCTCTGGTCCCCCCGCCTTCCCTAGAGGACCCCTTCCACATGAGGCCCCCTCCTGCTCGTACTTTAAACTTTTTTTTCTTTGGTATACTGTGGTTTCAGGCCTGTCACGTGACATTGAGGCTGGGTTCACACCTGGGCGTTTTTCAGCGCTACTCAAAGCGCTGAAAAAGGCACAAGAACTGAAATCCTATTAATCCCTATGGGCATGTATCCCACCAGGGCATATTTTGGGCCGTTTTGTCGCGCGGAAAAACGCCCTACACGCGAAAAAGTACTTGAGCTTCTTTTACGCGCGTAGGGGCAGATTTCAGCGCGTAGCCATTGGTATTCCTGAGTGTGGCTCGGGGTTAATTTTCTGTACCAAAGTGGTAACTCCGAGCCACACTCGGCAATACAGTGTAGGTCTTACCTTGTCCGCGATCCCCGCTGTGTCCTCCAACCGCTGCCGGAATCTGGCTTCCGGGTTTAAAAGTTTAAAAAAATAATTATACACGCGTTTCATTGGACAAAGGCGTGCTTCAAACACAAGGGCAAAAACGCGCATAAAATGCGCCTATTAAGAACGCCCAGGTGTGAACCCAGCCTTAGGGTTCAGCGTGAATGGACAGTATGAATGAACATCCAACTTTGATCATTTGCATACTTTTTCCAGAACAGTGATTTAAAAGGTACGGAAGTCAGTGGCAGCCCCAGCACTTCTTTCATAACCATTTTACTTTAAAGCAACACTTTTTCGGGCAAACGGCTAAAAACACAGATGAGATACATATTTGAGAGATGTTTTACTTGCCAAAGGATTTTTTGGCAATTAAGCCAGTCAGCATGGAGACATAACGTTTCTCTAATGCAATAAAGTAATACAACTAGGTCTTGTCACTCCCCAAGCTTGAGACTGAACAGTGAAGGAGAAGCAGAATGATTGGCTCATTCCTCTGTCACTCTGCTCGCTGTCAGTATGTTCCTTATTAGCACATGATTGTGCCGCTTGTCCCTCTTCCAGCCTTTGCTCTGCTGTATAGGAGATTAAAAGAGGCTAATACTAAGTCTAATTCATGTACTTATACTAGTTTATTTTACAATACACTTAAAGTGAACACATACCTGCACACTGTTATTTTGTATCTCCCCAGAGTTTGGCTTTAAAAGCAAAGCCCACTTTTAAGGAAAACATATTAAATGCACACATTTTCACTAAAGAAAAATTGTGCATTCATTTGCATTGGAGTCAGTTTTATGTTATACCCATGTTCACAGCTGTACGTATGTACCGAGGTACAGACATGGAAAGGAGCAAGAGTCTGTGCCCGCAATCTTGCTCCCGTCCATGTCTGTACCTCGGTACATACGTACACCGTGAGCATGGGTATATCATAAAACATGGTCCTTGGCCTTTAGGAAAGACATGGGAAAGTTTTAGCTAAAGCTGTAAATACTGGCAAGTGTTTGTGCTTTATGTACAAAAAAACAAACAAAACACAAAGTCACTGTATGGCAAATTCTGAGTATCTGGTGAAAACTGCTTCTTGATTTTCTAGTAATACAAGTCACGTTACGTTAGTTAATGATAGCAAATAGCAGTGTGGCAGGGTATTTCCATATCACAATGACACATAGGTAAAGTCCTTCATGCAGAAAATACAATATATGTAGAAGCCTGAAAAGCCAAACCTTACTAAACTTCATGTCATTTTTGATGTACGGTTGACTGCTTTCCATTTATTTCCCACATAGCCGGAGCGGAGGAAGAAGAAAAAAAAAAGCAGACGTGAAAAAGAGACCATGGGAAGCACAGATTACATTTCCCTCAGGACAGGCTCATTGCACAACTCTGCATATTTGGCAATTTCAAAAACGAAAAGTTAGTGTTGTAAGTGTCCAGAAAAGTAATGTTAGGCCAAAGCAATGAAGGCAATTATCATGCTTTTAAAGTGGACTTAAAAAGTGAAAATTTGCTTTAGTTATTGGGAATTGGAATAATCTGTGCAAAAATGTATACAATCAATTACATGATGATTTAATGATTTATAATATTGCAGCAAAAAAAGCAACAATGGTATTCTGTGTGCTTTAGCGGTGACCTGCGTTGATGCAGTGCGGAAAATGGGGGTCGCCACATGTCTTCCTTAACCACTTGCTGCCCGGAGCAATTTCTTACATTTGCACACACATAAATAAAATCAGAATTTCTGGCTAGAAAACAGCTCCAGACCCCTGAACAATTATATATTTTCTGAAAGCAGAGGCCATGTAGAATAAAAAGATGCTAGTTGCAATTTTTTATGTTGCACGGTATTTGCGCAAATTTTATGAAACAAGTTTTTTTTAGGATAAAATACACTAAAATGAAATGTAGTGCAAAGAAATAGAATATAATGCCCAATTATTTGGCAAAATATAAGAGAAGGGGTCATGCCTGGTAAATAGATACCAACATGTCAAGCCTTAAAATTGCGTGCGTCTGTGAAACAGCAAAAACTACAATAACCAAAATTTCCCATAGGCGACACTTTAAACGATTTTACCACTCATCAGTTTAGTGTTACCAGTGATTAATGGCTCTAGAATTATTGCTCCCACTCCAACGCTCACAACAATATGTAACATGTGTGGCGCAATTTTAGTTTTTGCACGTAGGCGCATCCGACGCATGTTTGCGTTGTATGTTCGTGCACGTGGGGGGTGGAGGACTTGAAAAACATTTTTTTGCATTTTTTTTATGTTACTTTAATATTTACAATTTTTTTTCACTCAGCTTTATTGCTATTGCATTGGGGGCTAACAAATCCCTATGTGATAGCAAATATAATGTTGACACGTCCTCTTTATGGAGACATCGCGGGTCTTTCAGACCACTAATGTCACCTAGGAACCCCAAAGAGGCTGATGAAGCAGAGATTTGCTTTATCACCTTCTTCTTCTGGCTCTGGGAGCCAGAGAATGTGCCCAGTGACACTGTAAGTGATGTAATGCGGGTCCAGTGATCGGAGAAGAAATCTCTCCTCCGATCTATCAGGGGAGACCCTCCACGCCAGTCCAGAGCATGGGAAGCCTTCGGCCATGGAGGGAAGGGGGGGGGGACACAGGGAACACGGCGCCGCACCGTACAAGCAATCCGGTGCCTGTACAGACGCCGGATCTCTTGTATTTAAACAGCAGTCGCCTGCAGCAGCAGCCGTGTTCTTGGTATAACCACTTCCAGCGGAGAATGTACATTTACATGAATTTGCTGGAAGTGGTTAAAAGAACCTGCCACCAGTTGTTAGCTATCACAAAGGGTGCTTTTAGCCCCTCATGTGATAGCAATAAAGTTAACATGATATTAAAGTCAAAAAGTTTTGACTGGACTGGTTGCACTGGACAGGAAGTTCAGGTAATCTGAGTAGAGAGGGTTGAAGTCGGCTGTTTGAAAACATGATGACTGTAAGCGCTATAAAGAAATGCTTTGCTGGGCAATGTATATTTGGTTGATCTGGATTCATTAGTGTTGAAAAGGGTAAAAAATTAACATTTAAACAAAACTACAAAGCACCTCCAAAAATGTTTTTAAGCCTCCGCCCCCACATACATGCACATACGAACATCCATTGGGTGCACTTAGGTATAAAAACAACAATTGTGCCACATATGCTACGTATTGCCACGCACGTCGGAGTGAGAGAAATAACTCTAGGGCTAATATTTACAGGTAACTCTAAACTAATGATGTGAAGGCTTTTAAAGACTAAGCCGATGGACAATTTTGGATACCAAAGTTTTTCACTGTTTCACAAGTGCGAGGCTTGACATGTTTAGTATCTATTTACTCAATGCGACCTCGTATTTTATATGTTACTAAATAATGCGTATCATGTTGTGTTTATGTGCACTAAAATCAATTTTAATGCATTTTGTTACCGAAAATTTGTGTTTGACACACTGTTCCACTACTATAATGCCATATAAAAATTGTAACTGCCGTCATTTTATTTTCTAGGGTTTTTGCAATTTAGAAAACATATTAAGCAATTTTCAGACCTGAAATGCAAAAACAGCTCTGGTAGGGAAAGGGTTAAACTCAGGGTCCAGAAAATACTAGTAGAAGCAGCAGTCTCTCTCTAGTGAGTTTGTGGCAAGGTTATAATAAAACCTTTCTTTTAGAAACAAGTGCAAATTTGTTCTAGGTGAGGCTTGTCAAAGTATGATAGATGATAGTAAAATTAACATTATATCTGTAATACACGGTGTTTGTGTTATGTGGGTATTAGTTCTATTGCGTTAAAAAAAAACCTTTACAACACCTGTAGCTACTTGTTTTATGAGCTCTTTCAAATGTGTTTCTTTAGCATATGAACACCAATATTTTGTGTAAAATTGGCTGCAGACTATCTATTTGAATATAAGAGGCTGATCTATAAAGCGTTCGCACAACTCTTTTCTGTGCGAAGAAGATTTACTGCACTGTATGGCCACTAGACGGATCCGAGAAGCACAGGAAATTCCTATGCTCCTCGGCTCCATCTAGTGGCCATACTGTCCAGTAAATCTTGTTCGCACACTGAAGAGCCTAATGCCCTGTAGCACCCACTACTACTGGACATCAGACTCTAGTTTTCTATATGACCCTGAGCATCTTGCCTATTGGTCGGTTAAACTTAAATTGTCAAGAAAAAGTAAATAAAATATTTTTTACTTGGTGACACTTCACTTAATAGAAACTGGTAATTTTTTTCTACTTTTTTTCACTGGTACCTGGTTTACATTCCCAACAATCACACCCACTGCAGAGATGTGCACCTTACCACCTACCGAACCTTCAATAAATGGATGTTGCTACCTAAGTGACAATGGGTTGCATACAGCCTGATGAAGCTCTTTCTTTCAGTTACAAAGTGAAAAAAGTGGCCAACTCACATGCTACAACCTAGAGCCCTGAAATGCTATTTAGGACTCGAGGGATGCATGTGAATTGTAGTGGGCTGCAGTAGCCTTTTTTGGTGCTTTCTCTTGTACGTCTTTAGCAAATCTCTATAATTCTTGTCAGTTTAAGACAGGGGTGCCCATTAGGTAGATTGTGATTTTTTTTCGTTGGTAGATCTCATGTAGCTCATCATTTGAAAAGTAGATCTTAACACAAAAATGGTGGGCACCCCTGGTTTAAGAGTTGTACCTTGTAGAAACAATCATAAAACAACCTTGTTGCCAGACCATTGATTTTAACAGAAATCTTCCTTTTAGAATAAATGTGCATTTAACATATTAAATATATGTTATTTACCTGCAAAGTCTCCCTTGTGTAGGCATCTAAAAGCCCTGAGAGAGCTGCTGGGTCCCGCCATCTTGGATGTGATGTCAGCAGCCCCAGAAGCTCTAGTGACTATTTATAATTTGCTCCTTCCCTGGCAGCTGCATGAAAGGTTATGTAGGGAGGTGAAAGAAGGGGTGGAGGAGCTGGGCAGCACAGAGAGTTATTAGACTCTCCCAGTATAGGGGAGGGCTATGAAAATCAAAAAGGAAGGCGCTGTGCTAAGGAACTGACTCCTCCTGGTGGAAAAACACTTTAACCCCTTCATGACTGAGGCCCTTTTTTCAATTTTTGCACCCATGTTATATTCCACATTTTGGGCCTGAAAATGACGTAAAACCCCCCAACATTATATATTTTCTGAATGCCAAGACCCTATAGAATAAAATGGTGGTAGTTGAAAATTTTTATGTTGCGCAATATTAGCGCAACTCCTTATTAAACCCCAAAAATTGGTGATACATTCAAGAAACATCAGTACAGTCAGGAATGTCTTAGCTTTGTTTTCATGCTACATTTGAGATTCCCAGCCTGCAGAACCCTTCCGTGCATCTGACTACCCAATTAGTGGGACTGTGGCCCTACCTGGGGGACCAGTGGTCCAGCAGAAGTGGTCCAACGTGTGCCCAACCTATAACAACACTGCAGGTTTGCATCAGCAGGGAATAATGGGCATGGCTGATTGCAGACCTTTACCACCCATGGCACTGCCCACCAGTGAGCGGAAGAGAAGCAGTGCTGCGTGTGTTGTACAGTTTCCTCTGGATTCTAGCAGGGAGAGGAATTCTGTAAAGAAAGCAAGGGACCAGCAAATCAGCTTAACAATAAAACCGCAAGATGCCAGGCCGACAAGGAAACTGGGTAGTTTGTGTGCAAACGCGCAGGTCCCACAGAGTGATGTCCACATGCATACTACAGCTGCCAGTGTGAGGAATTGGCTGCCAACACTGGAGCAGAATCAGAGTAAGTAAAGTAAGTACTTGTCTTGGTAATTATTTTCCCGAGACAGAAAATAAGGGGAAATCCTACGTTTTAGAGTTGTCATGAGAGCAAGAGTTGAGGTAAAATCTACCAGGTGGGACAAGTGTTCTGGAGACAACTGACTAAGATTGGAATTTCCCTTACATTGCGTAGATTTCCTCTCAGTTCTTCCTCTGTTGTGTATCTAAGACAGGAAGTAAAGGTAAATTTCCCCAGCAGGACCCAGACTGCAAAAACACTGCTGGGAATCAACCTACCATCATCCTCCAGTCAGTCATATACCATCATTAGCTGCCAGAAGATACAAAGTACACACTTCTGTTATCGTTATTATAATTTTTTATTATTTGTATCTCTTCTATTTTCTATCCCTAGCCCTTCCTGTAAATGTCTATAAAGATAGTCTAAAATCAGACAGACAATCGCTAACACATCATATACTGATCGCGGCATAATTGACTTTAGCATGCAACTGGAAAAATATATTTCTCCCGTTCTCAGAAGTTATGCAGAGAGTATACAAACTAATGACTACTGAGCTCCTGACAAGTATCCTTGCAGATATGCAGCAGAAGTTCTCATGCACAACGTTCCTTTTCCTTTTCGGACTCTTTCTCTACAATTTTTCTTCTATTAAGCTCTTATGCTTCTCATTTGTTAAAATCCTTGCTTTTTAAATTACCAACGTCAACTCAGGAGTCTGACATCTGTACTGCATCTTATGAGCCACTGCTCTGTATAGTATACTGCATACTATACTGTATAGAACATAAGGTTCAACCCGGCCCAATACTTTGTGCTGTCCAGGTCATGGGTGTCAATAAAAACAGTGATAATCCCCCCTAAAGGGGACACAGACAACATTTACATCCTGAGGGGTTCTAACCATATTGCGCCTATTGGGCTTGAATAGATTGTACAATCAGATCATCAAGTGCGACTGTTATTTAAATGAAGCCCTGCCTTATATCATAGCAAACACAACACACCTTGGTCAAACTGACACTGGAAAGTTGGTAGGGTTTTTTTTTTAAAGGTGTCAGTGCCTGCAAGTCAGCCTATGTATCAGTTTTGGGTTCTTATAAGAAATATTGTCCACTTTATTATGTTATTAAAAATAAAAGCAATCACCTTGAAAAGCTGTTTGTTTTATAAATACATCCTGCTCCCAACCATGTGCATTTCTATCCTCACAGTGAATCCTATATTGTAATAATTTACAGCAGAGGATGAATTAACTCTTATTAATAATAATATTAGTAATAATAATATTAATCACATAGATTTATTACTATTTGTAAATTCAAGTAAACCCCAAACAGTAAAATAGAACAGTATCACTGTACTGGAATACTATACTAAATATTTAGCAAATACAAGTAAACTCATAATTCAGTCTAGAGAAATACACTCTAAATCTAATGGACTAAACTGGTTTCCAAGAAGAAATTCTTTAAAAATGTTTTATATTCCTACATTTCCCAGCTGCAAAACAGATGTACAACTTGCTATGCATTTGCTTGCCAAACTCCACTTTGTTCTCCCACATCCGTTGCTAAAATTGTATGGTCACAGTAGACGAGCACAGAACCAATGTTCCTGTTTTACAACAACGGCCCTTTTCAGCGTGGGCAACAGAAAATGGACAACCATGCTTTTCATACAGCTCAGAATAAATGTAGACATTCTGTATTAAAAAAAAACATTTATGCGTTTCTTTACCTATTAGATATGTTTTCCAAATCAGAAAAAATAAATATTAAAACTGAACTCCAGGAATATTTTTGTAAACATACTTTGGACCATCTTGGTTACATCTAACTCTTCATATCTCACATCTGGAGAGCTGATGGGGATGCAGAAATTCACTGTAATAGCCGGTTCTACATACAGTCAGCACTAGTCTCTTCCGGGGGCTGCATGTGCGACTTATCAACTGTATTCTGAACTCGGAGATGCTTGCTCTGCACCATCTCCTCCTCTCTGTTTTTTCCAATCACAGATTGGCTTGTATTCACTAAAAAATATACAAGACATTCCCTGGATGTCGGAGGGGCCAAGAAAGGGACTCCCAGTGTTCAGCAAACAGACAAGTGGCTTAAGCACCAACCAGAAGAGACCAGCACTGACTGTTTATAGCACTGGCTTTTACAGTGAATTTATGTACCACCAGCAGTTCTCTGGATGTAAGATATGAAGAATTAGCTATAACCAAGCTGGAAGCGAGTGAACAGAGGAAAAATCTATATCAAATCAATATTTGGTGTGACTACCCTTTGGCTTCAAACCAGCATCAATTCTTACACTTGCACAAAGTCAGGGATTTTGTAGGATTAGTCAGGTGTATGATAAAGCAATTATACCAAGCATGTGCTAGTGATAATCAATTTCATATGTAGGTTGAAACACAGTCATTAACTGAAAGAAAAACAGCTGTGTAGGAGGCTTTAAACTGGGTGAGGAACAGCCAAACTCTGCTACTAAGGTGAGGTTGTGGAGGACAGTTTCATGTCAAAGGTCATACGCCATGGCAAGACTGAGCACAGCAACAAGACACAAGGTAGTTATACTGCATCAGCAAGGTTTCTCCCAGGCAAAGATTTCAAAGCAGACTGAGGTCCAAAGATTTAGATGAGGTCTTCAAGCTCTTTTGAAGAAGCACAAAGAAACTGACAACGTTGAGGACCCTAGACGCAGTGGTTGCTAAGCAAACTTAATACAGCAGATGAAAGACACATTATGCCTTCCTTCCCTTCAATATTGGACGATGTCCAGCAGTGCCATCAGACAAATGTTCATTGTATATTTTGTTTTGAATGTAATGTAATAAAACATTATGGTCACTAGATAGAGTGAAGGAACACATGAAATAAATACATATTTCCTATGCTCCTCAGCTCCATCTAGTGGCCATAATGCAGAATTATATTACATTACAATTGACATTGTTCATTTTTTACTCTATTCACCACAGAACAAACGTTCTCAGAGGTTCGTAGGGCGAATGGCTCTGTGAATTGTTTATAATTAGACCTGTATGTGTATTGTGGACCCTAATCAGCCATTTAACACAATGCAGTCCAGTTAATTGAAACACCCAGGTTAGCACTATGGCTGAAATTCTCTAGTTGAATTTCATTCTTGAGATGTCATTTTTAACTTCAATGAGCAGCTATTTAACAACAACAACAAAAACTGCACTAATATTTCATTGACAATTTTTATCCTGACGGGAATTCTACTTTTTTTCTATTGTTTTAGGCTATGCTCGCATGGGCATCATCTCCTCAGTATTCACCATGTGACAAGCAGTACACAAATGGGGACAAGATCCCTTCTATGCCAGTCCACGACTAAATGTATTAATGATGCATTTGTCTGCCCTTTTGCCATCTCTCTGTCATTTCTTCCCTCATTTCCTCACAAACCATTCCAAGCAGAGACAGAATAGAAAGCAGATTTGTGAATGAATTCAAAAGATGGTGACAGATAAAGGATCCATTTTGACAGATCTTGCCACCTGTAGTCAGACTGAGAAACTAATGTATGTCTGTATGCAACTCTTGGCCTTGCCAGACATTCCATAGCTGGGCTTTCTCAGGGATAAAGTTAATTTTGAATTCAACTTTCCCTGGCAATTGCTATAAATTCAAACTAGAATTTAAAAAATGTTCTATAAATACAATACTAGACTGCAACAAAAGCTAGCATTGGGATCATCAATAACACCACGTTCTTTGTGTCTGATTCCAATCCAAATAAGGGTATAGCCTTCTAGGAGATATTCTGATCCAAAAATATCAGAATGCTTACATTTACACCATGCCTCTTTTCTGTTTACCAATTCTTAAAGTCCTCCAGCTTTCCTTTAAAAGAGAAGTTTATGGGGAAATGAAGACTGCAAAGTTCATATCATCATAAAGACCCAAAACAGCATAAAGCCTATTATATAATATGCAGTTTGTTTGTAAACATCTAATACAACTCTGAATATTCATAATAAGATGCAATAAACAACTCCAAGAAAATCCCAAAATGTAGTTTAAAGTAATCATTTGTTTTAGTTTCACGCCTTCGTGATCAGAATTATTATTCATTTAAGGATTCTTAATGCATTTTTGTAGGCGTTTTAAAGCTGAAAAAACACCCCTTCCAGTGGGCATGGGCATATTACAAGGGTAGAATGCTTGTTTAGGTTTAAGGTACTGAAAAAAAGGACTTTTACTCTCCCTTTAGCCAGTACTCTCAGCTTCTGCCCCCTATGCTCTGGGAGGTGGAGGTCCACTGACATCATGAAGCACAAAGCAGGGCCCATAGCCCTACATTATACACTGAGTGGCCAGATTATTATGACCACCTGACGTTTGTAGGCAAATTAGCTATAATTAGCTATAATTTGGCGCTGAAGTTGCTAGAGGGCCAGACCATTATAAATAGGGAAGCAGGATGTTTACCACGACAGTAGAAGTGATTTTTTTCTGAAGATATGGGTAAACAACGCGATTTAACAGCCTTTGAACGTGGGATGAATGTTGGCGCTCTGAGCCATGGAGCGAGTATCGGCAAAACAGCAGAATTCATTAAATGTTCAAGAGCAGCTGTTGTTAAAGTGTTTAAAGACTGGACTGTCAGCTGAAAATCTGGGCCTGAACGTGCAAATTGTGGCCGTCAGCGACTAGTCAATTTTAGGGCAGAACGGAGAGTTGCAAGACTGGTACAAGACAACAGAAGGGCAACAGTGTCAGATTCCTCGCATCAACTTTCAACATCTCGTGGAATCACGAGGCGGCCCAACAAAGTCATCTCATGGAGTCATCTCGTGGCTTAACGAAGTACTGATGGGGTGGTCATAATAATCTGGCCACTCAGTGTATGTGACGATGATTAGGAACAGTCCACAAGCTATAGCATAGGGGAGAGAAGGGAAGTGCCGACTGCCAGGGGAGTGAGGATCATGTAAGTAAAACTGCTTCTCCTTAAAAAACATTAAAACTAATTTGGGCAGCTGCATGAGTTAAAGTGGAACTATCTAAATATCTAAAGCATTATTTTTTTTTTCGTTTTGGAAAGAGCAGAAAAGGAGTAGAACCTCTGTCAGGATTTTACTGCTGCCTGTCTTACTACCAGTGATGAACCCCTTCCCCTCTTCTGTTCTGCAGTCACCAAAGGAAATGCCAGAGCAGGAACAGAAAAGGAAGTCTAAAGCACTACTACCCTTGCAGGCAGGAAGTGTTCAGGCCTGGGGGCTTTGTGTGTCATCCAAAAATCCGTTTGATGTTAAAAGGCAAAAGGGAGAGAGAGGTAATAGATGAGGCATGAAATGCTGGTGTCAAGCAACCAAGAGAGTGTAGTAACTCACCATGAGGTTTGCTTGCGTGTGCACTCAACGACGTTGGGATCTCTGCGATGGGGAGTTGATTGTAGTTTCTCCTTTCGAGTCCTCCATGTTGACTGCAGTCTGTGTGCTGACTGGATGGGCAACTGCAAGGGTGGAGGTGTCGTGAGTGCTGAAGGGGTCCTGTTGGTTCGAGGATAGCTGGGTGGAGGCTGGTGGTCTTTCTTCGTTATGGAGCGCTGGTGGCGGCGGGTTGGTGTGTGCTGATGCCGTGGCAGGCGCAGATGCTGCGATATGCCGAGGCGGCCGTAGATGCCGCAATATCCGATCTGGCCGAAGGTGGTGTACAGGACGTCCCAGACGTGGGACGGAAGTTCCTATCGTTATGGCAACGCGTTTCGAAGACGTAGTCTTCCTTGTCAAGCCAGGGTGAGGAAAAAAGGTGATTAAGGCGGCAGATTTAAAAAGGACGGGCGGGGGGCGTGGTTGTGACGTGGGTGTAACGTCACTTGGTAGGGGGTGTAACCAAGTTTCGTTCAGAGATGTTGGGCATGGGGGAATCGATTTGGATTTGGGGGACAGAAAATTGTATGTGCAAGATAGATGGAAATGCTATCGAGCTTGGGTGCTGATTATCAGTGCAAATGTTAAGGAGAGGTAGTCCCATTAAATTATGGTGCTGATTTCGAGTTCCTCATTGAGGCCATGGGGGGAGAGTGTATTGAGTTTATATATCCAGTATGTTTCCTGTTTAGATAATTCATGGAATCTCTCTGCTGCGGATAAGTGGTCTGGGATTTGTTCTATGACAAAGACTTGTAAGAATTTGGTGTTTTTCTGGTGCTTGTGAAGGAAGTGACGTGGGGCACTGTGTTCAGTGCTACCCTTCTCAACTCCCCATCTCAGAGATCCCAACGTCGTTGAGTGCACACGCAAGCAAACCTCATGGTGAGTTACTACACTCTCTTGGTTGCTTGACACCAGCATTTCATGCCTCATCTATTACCTCTCTCTCCCTTTTGCCTTTTAACATCAAACGGATTTTTGGATGACACACAAAGCCCCCCAGGCCTGAACACTTCCTGCCTGCAAGGGTAGTAGCGCTTTAGACTTCCTTTTCTGTTCCTGCTCTGTCTTTACTAGTTGGACACCCCGGTCCTTACTTAAACTAAAGCAGCACACCCGTCCTCACACACCTTACCATCCCCAACCAATATTTTTTTTAAAGAAAAGAGACCCCCCCCCTTTTTTTAATTGTCAGCGTTTTCCATCGTCGATTCGTCGGCTAAAATTTAAATTTCCCACTCACGCCCACCTGTTCGCGGCTCCATACACGAGTTACGCTATGCACGCCGCACCCACCGTGCACACGCCGCGTACCCAACCACCGCACAAGCCGGACACACGCCCGCAGAGCACGTCGCCGCTGCTGCGGCGACTTACAAGGGTTCAGAAACAGGTAAGGGGGACCTGTTTTAAAAAAAAAAAGCGGCACACTGTAGAACACCAGCAGCTATAGAGGAACAACAAATCCTAGCAATAATATATTAAACACCCTGTATAATGCATTATTGCTGGGATTTGTTGTTCCTCTATAGCTGGTGGTATTCTCCATCGCGCTGTATAATGTATTATTGCTGGGATTTGTTGTTCCTCTATAGCTGGTGGTATTCTCCATTGTGCTGTATAATGTATTATTGCTGGGATTTGTTGCTCCTCTATAACTGGTCAGTGGTAATCTGCATTGCGCATTATACAGCGCAATGGAGAATACCACCAGCTATAGAGGACTACAAATCCCAGCAATAGTACATTATAGTACATTTCTCTATAGCTGCTGGTATTCTGCACTTCGCCGCTGTATAATGTACTATATTGCACACCACACTCTTTTTTTTACTTCTACCGCTCCAAGCTTGCTCCCGTGATGGACTACAATCTCAATAGAAACTAGTAGTTCATCACTGGAGCCTTTTTTTTAATCAGATTAACAGATTAATCGAACTTAATAATCGGCAAACTAATCGATTATGAAAATAATCGTTAGCTGAAGCCCTAAAAGATTTTGCTTCACTTTCTGTCCTGGTAACCTGGTTAGAATTGTTGGTTATGTGTTTAGATAAAGCAATGAGATCCTGAGGAATGCTGAATTAAGTTTTACTTGCTTAGAAGAACATTACATCAGAATACAGCATTATACAGCATACAGAGAGAACTTCCTGTATATCATAGGTTAGTATGCATAAACATAGAGACAAACACTGCACTACAGCACCATCTACAGCTCAAAAGACATAATTACACAAGTAATACAATCAGTACATAACAGCATATGCTTGTGTATTTCCAACAAGAAAGACAGAAGGTGAGAGAAAATCTCCCATTAAAAATCAAAACATGGGAGAGGTTGCTAGTCCTCGCTACTATTTCCAAAGCTAGAAAAATAAATTGGATGGCGTTCCACTTAAAAACATTTGTAAAATACAGTAGACACTTGCTTTACATTCACCACCAGTCATATCTAGAGAAGGTGTGTTTACAAGAATGAATGCCTAAAATGTAGAATGCTGGACTTCTGAAAAACACACAAGTTCATACTCCAACACTGAGAACAGGAGATCTCCTTTCAGGCATTGGATGCAGGTTTATATGAGTGAAAGCTCCTACGAGTTTACAAGTGCTAATGGGCCCTATCTGTTATGCTGCCCTTAGACATAGACTGCAGAACAGAAACATTTGGATATGCCTATGTAATCTCACTGCCTCTAGATGTCTGTGGAAGTTTCATGTCCAGGAACCTACGTCCATATGTGTCCCCAAGTAAACACACGTGCGTACCTGCGTACAACACAGTGTGTCCTTGCAATCCTATGGACAAAAATGCACAACAGCTGGGATTCCTGACACCTTGCCTGATGAAGGAACCCTGTGCATTTCCAAAATGTTGCAATCTTTTTGGTTTGTTGCAAGAACGTCAATAAAGACGAATTTGTGAAGCAAGAGATGTGCTGATGACATTTTTTCCTTATATATTGTTGTGGCACCTTCCACCAGTTGCTCCACCACCCAATTCAAAGGGGTATACCGCTATGGTGTGATAAGTATGTATTCATAAGATGAGGCTCCTGGGTGCATCTTTCTGTATTTGCATCCATAAAAATGAGTAGCCGGTCCAATCCAGGAGCAAGCAGGATTTTTTAGGAGCCAGCTCCATAGACATCAACTAAAGAAGACCTCAAAAGTTAGGCACCAGCTCTAATTTTTTAGGATCACAGGCTACCTGGCACCTGGGACTTGTGCAGCCCTGGCCTGTGCTATGCAGAGGTGAGTGGAGAGGAGGAAGAAGCTGGGAACAGATAACACTGCTGTCAGCATAAACAATAGTGACTACAGTTTTCTAATCTGTCCGGTCACTATATCCTTGACTTCTCCTGGTCTGCAGTGCCAGGTCAGTTCCTTAGACATGAGAGCTTCATGAGTTCCAGCCAAAAGCAACAGCGTTCATGTCATGTCTATTGGCTTCTCGAATGGCTGGGAAGAGTAAAACCTTTGTACCTATTTAGCTTAAGGTGCTATTGTTGCTCCATTTCTATGTATCTCCTGCCAGTATTTCATCGGTTTGATTAATAATTTATTTCTTTTATATTGTGTTATTATAAAACTCCTAATAGCAATAGAACAAAGTACTCCACCCTGGAGTTGCTGAATGGAGGTCATAGGTGAGAGGGAACCAGGAAAACAGGAAAATGTGTTCTCTGGGCAGGAAAAACATCTGAATCACTCACTTGATTGCTTCCCAAATGCAACAATGTCTGTTTTCCTAAGAATAATGCATGCGGCTGCCTCCCACTGCCTCATAGCGCCCCTTTTCCCTTTACACGACCAACACTATAAACAATATTACAGGAAACCAGACAAATGTTCACAGTTCTCTATTTCATCCATGCACACAGAGATTTTTAATGGCTAACCTTGTTTTTAAAGAAGAACTCCGGGGAGAAATATTCTTAATCCTTGCAGGGTTACCTGCTCATTTTCATCTAGGGTCTAAAATAAAAAAGATATACTCACCCGATCCTCGATCCTGTCTGCAACCTCTCTCCCCCTCTGCTCCAGCTGTCTACTGTCCTGGGAGTCATCACGCATGTCCTATACGGTGTATAGGACATGAGGATGATGAGGGACATACCATCATCCTGCGGAGAAGGCAAAGGCAGGCTGCAGGGATGGGTTTAGCAGCCAGCCAACTCCAAGGTTGAGGTGAGTATATAATTTTTATTTCCGTCGATAGACCAAAACAAGCCCGACTGCAAGGGTTAAGAATATTACTGGCCGGAGTTCTTCTTTAAACTGAGCTACGTGCAATTACCAGTAATTCTTGTAAAACGCTCATTATTTCCAACAGATTTATTACAATGTAAAGCAAACTGGTGTTTATCAAATAACAAGCAAGGTTCCCCTAAATACGAAATCCCATAAGATGGAGCTGTCTATAATAGAAAAACAGGCAGTACAATGTATCAAAAATTTTATGAAAATAAAGAAATAGAAAACAACATAAAACACTCGGTGGACTCGGATACCTGCGTCCAATTGTCCATTGGAGGACATTTACTCGCTGTGAGAGCCTGCTGTGTGAACCCACGGATAGATCCCCAGCCGGCGATGTGTTTAATATACCGGCTGTGACAACACTGACAGATTTTCAACCTGCCACGCAAGTGATATCTGATTCATGGATTTCCATCTATCTGTGCCTTCAAGTGCACCCGCATGTGTGGAATAAAATCTTTAAACCTCATCCAGCAACATAGATTGTGGATCACCCTGCAGGTGGATGTCAGTGTGGAGACCTTGCAGCACCTTTCCATCTTGGTCATATCACCACAATTGATTGAAACAGATTTCAGAGTCTGGATCGTGTGGACACTGCGGACACAGCTTCAATACTACTCCCTGCAGGGACTGCCTAACCATCCAAATACACTGTACAGTGAATAACTATTCATTTGATACATATGTATCTGCTTTTTCTATACAGCGCTTGTGCTTAAAGTTAGTTTTTTGACCACTTGGTCGAAATATATTTTCAACTGCACCTTTTTTTCACTCGGGCCATACTAAGGAGGACTTGCCTTTTATTGATTTTAAATGTCTTTGTCAGTTGGTGGTTTTTTGATGCGATTTTGTTTTATGTTGTTTTCTATTTCTTTATTTTCATTAAATTTTTGATACATTGTACTGCCTGTTTTTCTATTATAGACAGCTCCATCTTATGGGATTTCGTATTTAGGGGAGCCTTGCTTGTTATTTGATAGATTATTGAAACCCAGGAGACCTGTCTTTACCACTCGCTACTATAAAGGTGCCCATACACTGCACGATTATCGTACGATAATCGTATGCGATCGGTTTTTCGTACGATAATCGAGCAGTGTGAACGGAGACGTGCGACCGTTTCTACTGTACGGTCGCACGTCTTCTGTCGAACCAGCATGTTCGAAAACCAGCCGGGAATCGTACGATTCTCGGCTGGTTAGAACGGTGCTCGGAAGATAAATGCTGAACGGGCCGGTGTGCGCACGCGCACACTGCCCGTTCAGCATTGCGGTCATCGGAAGCCCGCCCCTCAGGGGGGCGGGCTTGCGATGATCGAGAGTGCGATCTGCCTGTCCAAGATAGGCAGATCGTACGTTTTTTACAAGACTAAAGTCTTGCGATGGTTGTAGAGTGTATGGCCACCTTATACGTGACTCCCTTTCCTCTTATTTTGCCATACTGGTGTTTAGCTTACATAGGGAAAAAGCAACAAGTTTGCTTTAAAACATATCTAAACCAAAAAAACAAAAATACTGTATATTATATTAAAGTTTGCCAATCCTTAAATGTGCTGGCGGCATCCGTTTTCTATTTTTTATTTTTCACCTGATGATCCGGGCAGTAACACACTTCCTGTCTTATGGTGGCTGCACTCTATGAAGGAGCAATGGAACCCCCATTGGACAGCAGCATTGTCACCCTGTGAGGAGGGCAGTGTTAGATGACTTGACTGACAAATTAAATCTGAACTCCACATAACAATTTTGAAACAGTCAAAGCCACAGTTTTTTTCCTTTTTGGTTTTACATAACTGAATAAAAGCTGATCATTGTATGTACCCCTGTCAGTGTTAAATGGTTTGTCTCAGCGCCCTACCTGCCGATTTTCCTGGACAGCTTGGTCTGTTGCAGTTAGAAAACTAACAGACTTACTGAGCGGATCACAAGGTGAAAATAAAGGGGAAAAAAGCCTAAAAAAATCAGAATACAGCCACCACATCTGAGGACTGGTAGGCTGTATTATATTACATTTTAGCTTTAGAGGTCCCATATACTTTAACCCTAGATCTGAAGATTACTTAACACTCCCTTTTCTGAAAGCAGAGACCTAGGAAATAAAATAGCAGCAGTTGCAATTGTTTACGTCAAATGATATTAGATATTAGTTTACCAAACCCATGTTTTTAGTGAACAAAATACGCTAAAGTTAATTTTAGTGTATATGAACACAATATATTTCCCAACGTTTTGGTAAGATATAAAGGATGTACCCTGTTAAAAAACATGTATAAATGATGGGGTTGCATCAGGTAAATAGAAAATAAACATGATGTGCCTTAACATTTTATGGTACCCAAATCTGTCCATAGACGACACTTTTCAGTCTGTTACAGGTCATCAGCTGAGAGTTAACACTGAATGATGTCCCTAGAATTATTGCCATCCCTCCATTGTGTGCAGTGATACCTGACATGTTTGGCACAATCATTGTTTTTGGACGCACCTGACGCACATGTTTACAATCATATGTACATTTGTGCTAATTTTTTTAAACTCTTTTTTTTTAACTTAAAAGAGAACTATGGGGTAACCTTTTTATCCCATGGTTCTCTTAAGGGTCACAGGAGGAAAGTCAGCCCCGGAGGATCGGAGAGGGGAGGGGGAATCCCTGTGGGGAGCGGTGACTGACAGTCACTGCTTTCTGCAGGGAGATAATCGGAAAGTGAGCGAGCAACGGTATGTGTTTGCTTACTTCCCGATCAGTAGAGCCAACGTGTGACAGTTTCAACGTCACACTTCAGCTCTACCTACCGTATGAGGATGAGTGTAAATCAGTCACCTCATAGTTCTCCTTTAACTTTAGTCACATAGGGTTCTACTAGATGCCAATCACCTCTGCACGCCATTGAAGTTAATCAAGCAAAGATTGTGCTTTATTAGCTTCTTCCCTGGCCGCAGTGGCTGGGGAATGGCAACTCATATGTGACAAAAAGCTTGTTGCTTCCAGTTTCATTCACTGAAGGAACATCATCCTTCACTCTCCCTGATGATACCCGCCATGGTCATCCCAAGAACCCAGGAGGGGTAGCAGAGCACCGAATACATGGCGGGGAGGTGAGACAAGGAGGGCGGTGGCACCTTCCACAGGCTGTGGAAGTGATTGAGCAGCTTTACGGCTGCCTGAATCAGAAATCTGAGAGTTTGCAGAAAAAATGTAAACAAATTCCCAGTCCATTTACAGGTCCCTGCTGCTGAAGTAAATTGGGTTATTCACAGATTCCTCCATCAACACTTACTAACATTGAAGGACAAATCCCCTGCGGTTTACATTGTATTTAGAATACCTGAACAGCTGTCTGGCTGCTCGCTCCCTTTGGCTGAGAATTTTCCAACCGTTTCCTTTAATTAGCTGATTGAGGGATGCCGGGTGGAAGGGTTCTGACAGTGGCACCCATGGTTTGAATTTTGGCCGGTAAAACTGTTGAACCAGACGAAAGTCAAACCGTGTGTACCTGACTTAAGCCTTACTAAGCTGACAGTGAAGGATTACAAGAGAACTATAGGGCAAACCTATTTCAGCATTAGTTCTCTGTTGGGTTACAGGAGGACATTTACTAATGTCCTCCTGTGACCCAAAACTTAGCATATAGTGGGCTAGTGCCCGCTACAGTATATGCTGACAGCTCAGAGCCACGCTGCACCCGGGAAGGATCCCAACAATATTGGCGGGATCCACCCCACTGCCTAATTGACAGCTGGCTTTGCCTCTCTAGAGCCAGAGCCAGCTGTGCCCGCCCCCTCCCCTGTCTGTCTCTCCAGTCGGCACTGGAGGAATGAAGAGGAGGGAATACATGTGGGGAGCGGTGACTGAGATTCACCACTCTCCTTAGGAACTTCTAAGGAGAGGGAGAAGATTGTGAACTGGAACAAGTCTCTACTATTGCTGAAAATGCCAAATAACTAGCAAGCAAACTAAAACACCTAATACATGCAGTTAATGAGTCATCACTAATCAAATCTGAACTCTTGAGAGAATGGTAACAGTTTCATTGTTGGCAAAGTCGTATGTGGTCAAAAAAAACTGCCAGAACTTATGATCCTATTCATTGGGAAAAAAAACAAAGGCATGATTGTAATAATAGATATGTTTACATGATCCAACATATGTTCACTGCTCTGTACTATTCCGATCTTGACAAAGTGGAGACGTGAAAAAGACCGGTCAAAATGCAGCAGCCAATGGAAACATCAGAATTCTCTATACTGCATTCAGAACAACAATGATGTTTGCTTAATAGGAGTTTTTAGTAGTTTTAAGTATTTGTGAACAAACAAAGTATTTTCTTTCTTTATTTATTTATATATACCCAGACATCAGAGGGGAGCCAGGTGGCTGTGTGTGCTGGAGACACCTCGAAGACAGCCGAGGAGACAGAGAGCCAGTGACACATGAGGGATGTGTTTGAGAGCCATGAGAGGTGGACTGTGGCTCTGTTAAGAAATACCCTAATGTCCAGGGACTGGGACACAGAAAGGATGTGTGGAAGAGTCACATGCAGTATATGTGACCATGCTGTGTTGGTGAGACATGGCTACACAGTTATTGACTGCATGCTGTTTTGCTGACGAAAAGCTACTTTCTGTTCTGGAAGCAGTAAAAGACTGTCATTTATGTTGCGGCTAGAAACCGTCTTCTGCACAGGGGAGGTCTACCCTGTGGATGGAACTATATATTTTGTGTTTGCCCTTTAATAAACTGCATTTTACTTGGTTTACCTGGACTACAGTGGAGTGTCCTTGTTACAATATATATATATATATATATACACATATAAAACTGGGGGAAGGAATGTGACAACTGTCAAGTTTATATTGCTATTTGTGATGGGTACATTCATTCACCTTCTTAATTTGTGCTAGTGACTATTGTCAAGTGACAGGAAATTTAACATTTTAAGCCAAGTTCTCATGGGCTCTCTAAAAAGCAATATGCGGCAGATCGCCTTTCAGAAGGCGGTTGACAAGCGGCTGACTGCCGCCTCCTAAATACTTTTTTCTTTCCTTTTTTTTTTTCTTTCCAAGAGGGATTTTGTTGACCATCCCATTGACTCTGCTAAATGCTTGCACCGCTTGCCAAACCCAATCCGAACAGATGCCCCCATTGGAAGATTGCTCTTGCTGTTCTAGTGACAAAGTCTGAGGCCTCAGACCTATATCAATCACCTAACAGGTGGTTGATCCGTGCTTTAACCACCCACCTAAAACCTAACATGGCGTTCACTCAGGTTTGAACACATGCTGCAGCCGCGATGCTTTGCTTCACAGTCCTGGCAAATGTATGCAGCAGGTGTTCAAACCTGAGTGAACACCATGTTAGGTTTTAGGTGGGTGGTTAAAGCACGGATCAACCACCTGTTTTTAGGTAATTGATATAGGTCTGAGGCCTCAGACTTGGGGACATCTGTTCGAAAGACTACTGTCCAAGAGGGGAATTCCCTTCACTTTGGAGAGGGCTTTTCTCACTTTCTGTTGCACCCCTGGCATAGGACGTAAAGGTAAATCTCCCCAGGTAGAAACAGACAACAACAACAAAAATACACTGACATGGGATTTAATCCTTCTCTGCCCTGTAAAAAGAAATGAAAACTGTGGCTACACATACACTTTTAATCAATCAGTGGAAATGCAGCTCAGTTTGAAAGAACTTGTTGGCAAGTCATGTGACCAGAGGCAGCGGCTTCAGCATCTAACTTTTTGCCATCTTCTCTCGCTGCACAGGGTGCCATGCACATTGCATGGCACCCACTGCTCAAAGTAAACCAGTTATAATAGAAACACTGTAGCTGTCACTGCCGTCTTACCTTTAAAGATGCAAGCTTCAGGACTGTCAGTGACTCACTGGGTAATAAAGCCAAAATCTGGAAGAGAGCCCCTGAGTCTCTTAGCAACCACAGCTCCCACATTACTGTTCACATAGCTTTCTTTTAGCCCTTGTTCACATCTGTGATATTGCAGATGTGCTACAGGGTGTGCTTGTGGTGCACAATGGTAGGCAACACATTCATTTGATTGGACTGCCTACTCCAGCTAAATTGCACTAAAATTAAAGCAAGCACCTTTTCTTTTTTTCTTTTTGCATCACACTATGTTGCACAGTAATATAGCTTACTGTGAGATTAGATGTGGCAATGCATGTGTAGCGCCCTCTAAAATGTCGCTATTAAATTTAGAGATACCTGGACTGTAACCAGTCTAGATACTGATTATACAGAGCTCTGCACTCTATAGGTGTCCCTGAATCTGCTGGATCGATTGCTCCTCCTGTTGCTGAGGAAAAGGGAGCCTTGGCATACAGTGAGGGAGGATCCATCCTCAGGTTATGACTATGCACCTGGCCCTAGCCAATCCCTGAGTAGGATGACTCAGAGGCATGGTTGAGGGCAGGTGATAAAAGGTCTGGGGACATTGTGGAGAGCTCTCTCTTCCCCTAGGGGCCTCGCCCTAGGAGGACTGTGTGTGATGCAGGAAACTGGCCTGGGCCTCAGCACATGGCAGGTGCTGAGGGACCTAGAGGCCTAGGATACACTGATACTTTGCTGGGCCCATACACGTGGCAGGTGATGGGTGCCTTGTTCTAAGAAGATACTACTACTAAACTGGAGTGCTCCTTGGCAGTTGCAGATGCTGAGGGCACAGAGATTCCAGATCCTGTTGCTACGGAAAAATACCTCACTGGGCCCATACACGTGGCAGGTGTTGGGTGCCTTGTTCTAAGAAGATACTCTCATTTAACTGGAGTGCTCCTTGGCAGTTGCAGATGCTGAGGGCACAGAAGTTCCAGATCCTAAAGAGGAAAATACCTGATGGAAGCTGGGTCGGGGAGGAGTCCGCTTGTTGAGGGGTACCGCAGAGGAGCTGGTGCGAGCGTCCGTCTGGGACCCACAAGGGAGATCCCACACCCTATTCCAGGTATCTGTTCACAGTACTACTACTACTACTACTATTGGTCCCTGGGACCAGATCGCAGTGATTTCGGCCTTAGCGGTTGCTAGGGGAGAAAGCTGTCCTCAGAAGTATTTCCAAATGGCATCCTAAAGACCCTAAACCCTCTCTCTCCTATTGATGTTGCAAATAAATACCCTAAAAAGACCCTAAGACTCGAGCCGTTCTGTCCGTGAGTGTCGGTGTGCTGTTGCTGATCAAAGGGGAATGGCAGCTGGAACCAACAGGTAGGAGAACCTATTTCAATATTCAGCGGCTCCTTCGGGGGTGAGCGCCACACATGGCAAAAGGAATCCTATAATTTTCTATGGGGACCATTCATACCTTTGCGTTGTGCTGCAGTGCAGCTTTGAAAAGGGTGCAGTTGCTTCTTTTGGTGCTACATAAAGAATTTTTAGCCTCATAGATTGCCACTGAAGGGCATGAAAAACTCACAAAAAACACATGTAATATGAAGACAAGCCTCCACCTCAAGCAACCCATACTTTATTTCACCTTCATTGACCAAAACAAAAATGCATTACACATGAAAACTCATTAAAATATATGAAAATGCATTTAAAAAGTGCTGAAAATGCAGACACCCTCAAATGTGAACAGAGGCTTCATTCGTGCTGACTGCTAACAAAATGATACTCAGAATTAATTATAAAGTAACATACTATAAAAAAAATATCACATAAAACGAACTCAGTAAACTTGGTCTGATTTTCTATCTGACTTGTTATCTACTTGGTATTTCCTTTTAGAAATATCTTGATCTTAAAAAATGAACCCAAGCCTGTTATATAAACACACTTGGAAGTGTGAAGTACCTAATCTGGGTCTTCTGGCAGGGTCTTGGGTAATGTTCATGAGCACTTTGTTTGTCCCTTGATCCAAATTCTTAGGTAAAATAGAGAGTATAAAGAAAAGAGACTTTCCGGCTCTAGACATGCAAATAATATTCACCCTGATCCATCCAGATAGGGAAGTGAAGGAGTCAGGGTGAATTCGGGGAAGTGAGAGATTGTCTAACTGTAAGGCCACATTTACATGGGGTTTTATGGGCCAGTAGCAGATTCCTGTGGCTGCAAATCACAGGTGGTTCCAGACAGTTGTGGCCGTGCAGCCTGTACAAATCAATTTCAGGTTGATAGGAGCTGCTGCTGTACTCCACATTGAATGGTTGCCTGTGGCTGGGAACAGATGACCAGCCCTGGATTGCGTCCAGGGCACGTCATCCATCCCTAGCCGTAGTTAGCTGGTGTATGTCCAGATACATGCGAATGGCACTGGACAGCTGTGGTTATTGTCACACTGTCATTGCTTTGAACAGGTTAAGTGGCTACAGTGTCCCAGAACCACCTGTGATTCCAATTGCAAGAATCTGTAGATTGCTGCTGAAGTAGTCCACTGCTGGCTCATAAAAGCCCAAGTGAATGGGGCCTATGAGGAGTTGTAACCTATATAGTAGTGTTCTTTTATTTTGAAATTTTTTATTTTGGCTGCCAAGGAATCAAAATAGACCTTTGAAAAGAGAACTGTGGTAACCGTTTAAAAAGTTTTTTCTTAATTCTTATAATTCTTAATTATAAGTGCATATGCACATACAGTTTTCTCTTAGTCCCTCTGCAAATTCCCACCAATACCTGTTGAGCCAGCCAGTGAAGACCTCCTAATTCAGCTTCCTGTGATGGGGTGGCAACAATGCAGCACTGCTCTTGAATTCAGAGCAGAGTTTCCACTTCTTGCACTACAGTGGGATAATATACTCTTTTGATATGACTGAAAACAAAAGGCAGTCTCTAATGATATCACAGATCCACAATACGCTTGGTAACCAGAGACCATGTCATCTTTGTCTAGGCTGTGATATCATGCAGCTCATAATGGGGTTTTTTATGCATGGCAGGACAGCAGTACTTAAAGGAGAACTATGGGGTAAGTGTTTTTCCCCATAGTTCTCCTAAGGGTCACGGGAGGACATAAACTATCGTCCTCCCGTGACCCAAAGCTCAGTATATCGCGACCGCCGCAGCCGGGATGGATCCCGACATTACTGTCGAGATCCACCCAGCTGCGTGATTGACAGCTGTACCCGCCCCCTCCCCCGTTCGTTCCGCCAGTCAGCTCTGGAGGATCAGAGCGGGGAAGGGGGGGGAATCCCTGCAGGGAGCTGTGACTGGTAGTCACAGCTCTCTGCAGAGAGATGATCGGGAAGTGAGCGAGCGCCGATATGTGGTCGCTCACTTCCCGATCTATTGAGGCGACGTGTGACAGTTTCATTGTCACACATGTTGGCTCGAACTATGAGGTTGAGTGATTTTCACTCACCTCATAGTTCTCCTTTAATAAATTAAAGCATGTTATTTGGTAATGTAATATGTAATTTGGTAATATGCCTCATTGGTTCATATGAAGTTTGGTTTTTAATAACAGGTCCACCTTAAATTCACTTCTTTAAAGTAAAACCAGGGCATAGCATATTTGTACATTATGGCAAACCTACCTTCTAGCTTTGGATTCTCCAACGATAATAGGTTTTTTATCTTCTCTGCTGTTTCTTTCACAACTGACACATTTTTTTGGGCCATTGGGTGACCAGTGATAATGTTACTCCCATGCATGAGCACTGGCGTTACATTATCCAGAACTATGCTCAATTATCTACAGATCCTGGGAGTAGATTGAGGATGTACACTGCACGGTGAATGATAGGAGCTTAGAAGGTGCCTATTCCAGGTATGTGACTCACTAGGTAGTCATACAATTGCTAGGGGAATGGAAAGGGTTTTGTGATGGAGGAGACATACACACCTCGTAGCAATGTTTTTAGACTTCAGTTTCACTTTAACAGGTCGATTCACCAAAGGGTGAAGAGTTTGGAGAAGGCAGGAGAAGTGAACAATCTAGGACAAAATAGTTGAGCTGGAAAATGAATTGAATTGGAAACTTTTTCCAGTTCAGCTATGTTGTCCTAGATTATTCACTTCTCCTGCCTTCTCCAAACTCTTCACCCTTTAGTGAATAACCCTATAAGTGTCAGGCAGAACATGGTCCTGGTTGGAAATGGAAACCAAAACCATAGCTCATTTCTGAAGTTAAGCATGAGGGCTTAATTTCCTGCTGTGGCTAAAGACCATGGGTCAAACAGGACAATGATGGCTTTCCAAAAATGTATCCGCGTGGCACATACAACATTACGGTTATCCAGATGTGACTGGAGACATCACCACTCTTCAAAAATGTGTTGTATTTTGTGAATTCACCACACTCAGAATATTATATTTGAATTTATAAGTCATGCAATGATATGAATTGTGCGATGTATACGGTTTAAACTGTAGGGCTAGATCCTGTTCATTCTTAGCACACAATGATAGGATGTAGGGAGTTTCCGTAGCCTTAGCTTTCTTGTAAAACATGTGCCTGAACATCAGTAGACAGCAGATGAGGGGAATCTCCATTCACTCAGCTCATTTACTAGATGCATGTCTGAACACACCCTGACAGGGTATGAGATACTGATCCTCTTTCTGTCAAACACTATGTACAGGTGAAACTCGAATAATTAGAATATCGTGCAAAAGTAATTGCAGTAAGTGCTGCAAAAGGGGCCCAAACCAAGTACTGAGTACATATGCATGCTTGTACTTTTCAGAGGTCCGATATTGTTCTATGTACAATCCTTGTTTTATTGATTGCATGTAATAATCTACTTTTTTGAGGTTGTGGATTTGGGGTTCTTGGGGTTTTCATGAGCTGTAAGCCATAATCATCACAATTGTGACAAATCACGGCTTGAATTATCTTGCTTTGCATGTAAGGAGTCTATCTCATATATTAGTTTCACCTTTTAAGTTGCATTAGTGAAATAAATGAACTTTGCACGATATTCTAATTATTCAAGTTTCACCTATAAGTGTCCAATTTATAGCCCCTATTAAGGGCTCATTTACACTAATGGGGCTTCATTATGCTCCGTATAACACTTGGTGTGCATTGTATAGCAGCAGTGCATTGCGTTGTTACAAAACATTAGACTCTTTTCTTTAACTTATTAAAGAAAAGAGTCTAATAAATGTATTTGAGCATGATGCAATACAACATGTTGCAATGCATTGTAACACATTGTGCTACTATTTTTTCATGCACACCTATGGAGTGGGTTGGTGTAAACTGAAACAATAGGATATAAGGCAAACTGCCTTTTCTGTGTGTTGAGATTGCATTGGACAAGGCTGCCCAGCACAGCCCCATGGGGCTGGTGTAAACAGGCCCTAAATAAGGTTGAGAGAATTAGTGCAGTGACCCTCAGCTGCCAATCAGAAATTAGCATCACAGGCCCTAACCAACATAAACATTTATTAGGACCTCCCGTTTAACTAGTAGGAGGCTGCAGGGGGAGGTTGCATGACCGCAGATGGCACCCATATCCAGTTTTAAATCAGGGCTCCTAAACTGTACCCCTACTTCTGACTAAACTGATAAGTAAAATTTGATTGCTAGTCATGGGTTGTGAATGTGATTCCTCTTTCTGCTTTATTGCTTTATATTTAAAATAAGACTACCTGGTAGGACTGCAAGGAGCAGTATGGAACAATAACCTGTACATCATAATCTAGAAGTCTAGTTTCTATGCATTTTATAAAGACATAGATTGACATATAGACATAGCGTAATTACATTTTACAAAGAAAGAAGACACTTACTGTTTCTGCTCCAAAACACCAGAGAGTGATAAAGAGTGCCCCAAAAGTCCATACTCGGATCATGAAGCCTTCCATGCTGCTTCAATTTCTCAAATGAAAGATGATTTCAGTGTGCAGTGCCTCCTCTCTGTCCTGCAGGTAATCTGTTCACCTCTCTGTTCCAGAGATAATCTGGTCACCTCTCCGTCCCAGAAATAATCTGCTCACCTCTCCGTCCTAGAGGTAATCTGGTCACCACTCTGTCCCAAAATTAATCCGTTCACCTCTCTGTTCTGCAGGTAATCCGTTCACCTCTCTGTTCCACAGGTAATATGTTTACCTCTCTGACCCGGAAGGTAATCTGTTCATCTCTCTGTCCCAGAAGGTAATCCGTTCACCCTTCTGTCCTGGAGGTAATCTGTTCACCCCTCTCTGACCCGGAGATAATCTATTCACCCCTCTGTTTTAGAGGTAAGTTGTTCACCTCTCTGTTCCGCAGGTAATCCGTTCACCTCTTTATCCTGGAGGTAATCTGTTCACCTCTATGTCCCGGAGGTAATCCCTGCTCCAGTCAATGTAACCTCCCTGCCTGTGCCCACTACATACACTTCAGTTATTTACAGCAACAGGAATGCAAGAGTCCCAACTATTCCCTCTTTCCATGCAGCACTCTTAAAATGTATGCCAGTCCTGACACAGTATACTGGCCATTCCCAGCGCTCATTCTTCCTAAATCCAATTATTCCAAGTGCTCCTCTTGTCTTCTCTCTTCTCCCACGAACCTTTAATGCAGCCAGTCACTTGATCATGTCCAAAGCGTCTGCTGAAGGGACTTTCAGTTCTTTCTTGTATCTGTGCTCTGCTACTTCCCTCTGCGTACAGTGTGTGGCTCCTACATTCTTTGCTATCTTCCCAGATGTGGAGCCAGCCCCTGCTCCTCCCTCACACTGACTGTGCTAAGCCTGGAGATACAGACATGGCTTTTACAGCCTCAGCTTTGCTAGATTGTGAAGGTATTTCAGACAGGTTTAAGCTGTAACAGGTAAAATAATATATATTAAAGCAGTGGTTCTCATCCTGTATAACCTCAGGACCCACATTTGTCTTTGGTCATTAAGTTGTGACCCAAGTTGCACCACATTGGAACGCACAGCATTGCAGTACCGCATGTTACAGTGCAAGCAATGAAACTGTGGGTGGCAGGTGTGTTTAGGGTGTGTGGTATTGTGTGGCAATCCCACTGTAGAATTGGATGTGATGATCACCTGGGACTCTCAGCCAGATGGGCTGAGACGTTTCAGGAAGCAAGGGATTGTCTGGATTCTGCTTGGGATCCTGGAACTGGGAGGTTTCAAGGTGATTCTGGAGGAAAGATGAGATCCCTAGTCCTGGGTCCAGGCTTTAGCAGTGGCCAGCACTCGATAATTGCACAGGTGTGCACAGCCATTAAGAAAAGGATGCTGGCTAGGGGAATGAGCTCCTGCTGGGAAAGAGGAACAGATCGTGTTCAGGTGTCAGGAGAACACCCCCCAGAATTCAGAGAGGAGTCAGGTGGTGAGTGTGCTGGAGGCACACTAAGACAGCCAGGGAGGCTGGGAGAGGACTGGTCAGGCTAGGAGAGCCGTGAGCCAGTGGGTCAGAAGTGCCAATGTTTAAAGTGGAAGCCAGGAGGCTATTCTTGTGTTGCTTTAAAGCCTTTCATGAATTATGCTGACAACCCCTGCGTGGGTATCCAAGATGGATTTATGAACTTTGTGTTGAATAAAAGTGGGCTACCAAGCCCTTAAACCGAAGATATTGCGAGTAGACTGCATTCTTAAGCGCTCACCATATGTGCTAATATCCCCAAACATCACAGGTGCCATTTAAATGAATGGCAACGCAACACTCCTCCCGCACCAGATCTCACACACTCACAGACATTCTCCCACACACATGCACACTCGCCCAAAAATGTTAGGTCTGGTTCACACCTAGGTGATTGCGGTTGTTGAGCTGTTTTCCCTCGTTTTTTTTAATGCGACTTGCTTTTAAAAACCATACGAAAAACACGTGGTTCTCAATGCATAAAGATGTCTATGGGATCAAAACTGCGCAGAGCTCCATCCATCCATGCATTGCTTGTACAGCTCCCTCGTAATCTCTGTAGAGGTGCCGGGAGCCAGAATGTGATGTCATGAGAGGGAGCTGTAAGCAATGCACATTTGGATGGAGCCCACCCCACCTTAAGCTGACACTCGGCACCAGGCAGCATATTTTAAATGGCTGTTTGGCACGAAACCTGACAGTGCTGCGTTATAGGGGAGGTCTCTCACCTAGTGCAGTGGAAGGCATGTGGTGACCCACTGAACATGGGGTCGCGACCCACTTTTGGTTCACGACCCACCAGTTGAGAACCACGGTACTAAAGTGCCATAATTTGAGGTAAAACACATTGCATTTATTTAAAGCAAACCTTTTGCTTGGATGAAAATCGAATGAAATAGAAGAAGCCTGTAGAAAAGAGGTTTTAGAAGAACCTCAGCCAGATGTAACAAGATAAACATGGACAGCTCATTAAAATTCTAAATAACAATTCCAGCTTTCCCTGCAATTCTCAGCCCCAATCCAGAGATTTCCACCGTTGTCCCTGTCAGCATGCTTCTTGTCCGCAGATGAACTGATTGTACTGCTTCTTCCTCTCACATGCCAACCCTGATGTACAGGGAGTGCAAAAGGCTAATACCAGGTTGAATTTAGGTACTTACACTGCTTTGCATTGAAAAAATAAATTTAAGGATGCATTAATGTTTACAGAGCTGGATTAATTTGTGTACTTTCTAATATAAGTCCAATCCTTGCATGCTTGCAGAGCCATGGGTTTTAATGCTCCTCCCTGCCCCGGTGCATGCTTTTGACCTGCGGCCACTACATGTCCTGTAGTGACATATTGGTTGGTAGCAGAAAGCACAGTACACAGCTGGGGACCAGGTATCTGACATAACCAGAAGTATTGAATATGCATCCATAACCATGCATGAGAGCAAAGGTTTTACTTTCTGTCTGCCGGACACAAAAGTACTTAACATCTTCTTTCACAGGATCCATTCGCTTTATCCTAATGACAGATTGCTTTAAATTGAACTTGCAATTTGTCCTTATTAATTAAAGTAACAGGTTCACTTTACAGGAGAAGCAGTAAGCAGGCTGTACTTACTTCTCTGTGCTCTTCTTTCACCCCAGTCGGCTGCCAGACCAACCGAGATTCCCATGTTGCTGAGCGAACCAGGTCCCTGCACCTGAAAAACAGTTACTAAGATGGCCAGATCTATCCCTCTGTATTGTCCTAGGTGTATGCACTTTCAGCATTCTTTCTGCAATCTTTGGTAACTCATTGAAAAAGCTGTTTTGTAATGTGTTTAGTGCACAACATAAATCCAGTGCACTTTCAGTATGTCACCTTCTGCACCGTCACACAGGTCTGGGCTTGTTTCTGTGTGACTGAATTACACTGAACTCTTGGGAAATGCACCAAAATGCATGCAAATGTGCTTATTACTTATTTCATATGCATTATTTTTTATTTATTTTTTATTTTAGTCTCCTTCTGGATCAACTCTAGGTAACTGTGGGCATGAAATTCTGTTTATTAAAATGTTTTTCTATTATTTATTACTCTAAAAGTTAAAATTACGAACTGTCTTTTTCCAACCCATGTAACTATGTAAAATTGTGGGAAATCAGTTGAAACCGGATTGCATTATCTATTGTAATTGTATGTGCTTGTATAGAGAAGAGGAATGTAACACGCATCAACATACATTGGACAAAATGAATGTGGTGGAAATACCTAATCAGTCTAAAAGAAACAGAAAACCGAATAAAGGGAAGTTATGCAAAATTATGTTTGGACCTCCTGAGTCATGTCAGCTTCATATTCTTCAGTCCTCATGGTTTAGGTCTAGAATTAATATCACAATTCCTAAAAAAAAGATGATTTAGAAATTTTAATTAATCTCCAGGCACAAATGAATGGTAAATTAACTTTTTACCTCTGGTATGTATAATACACAGGTATGTAAATTAGTGTTTATGCAGAAAAGAGACAAAGAGTGTTCTGCACATGTAATCCTTGCCAATGACCAACCTTCTTCCCATACAAATTTTCTGATATAGTCTAAATTGCAATAAAAACAACTGATTGCTCTTCACAAACGTACCAACATTCAATGCGTGAAATCCATCCCTGATCCTCAGGGTCGCTATCTTTTACTGCCGGCTAACTTATTGGAGGTGACCACACTATGCTATCGTGCTCCTAACACATCTCAGCTCCCTTTTTACTTTTGCATATACAGTACTTGAGATTATTTTTTTCACACAGTAAGGCCCCATTCACACCTAGGCGTATTGTAATATGCGCGTCTGTCGAGCGACCGTCACGCGTTTTTTTTACCGCGATTCGCGGTAAAAAAGTCGCGCGACCCCAAAGGCTACTTGGCTGTATCCCAATGGAAACCGCCCTACAAAGCGGCCCAAAGTAGTCCCGGGACCTTTTCAGGCGTGGGCCGTTTTGTAGGGCGTTAGGGACGGGCGGAAATACGCCTAGGTGGGAACAAGGGCATTGACTACAATGCTATTTATTTTTTTGACCGTTTTGTAGCGCGTTCGTCGAGCGTAGGACGCGCTACAAAACGGTCAGGTGTGAACGCAGCCTTAGGGCACTTTTTTTGTCTGTGGTGACTCTAACTTGGTACTTAACCCAAAATTAGATGGGTCCAAGCATTCCTTCTCGCAACCTCCCTCAGATTGCAAATGCTTCCATTACCTATTTTAATGTGCGGGCTTGGTGGATGCATGGCGTGAATTGAACCCTCTTTCGAGAGACTATACTTTTTACTCAGCCTCTCACAATCTCTATACCGTATTGACCATATTTGGATACACCGCTTAATCTTGCTGGAGCTTAATAAATCTAAGATCGCCTCGATTCCCTGGTCGGATCATGATCCCACTATGCTTTTCTGTCGCTCTATGATTCCTCATCCCAAACCGTCTTCCTGGTCATTTAATGTTTCTTTGCTTTCCCATTCTGAGATCCTGGAGAGTTTGACCTCTATCACTACTACCTATTTTCGGGAAAACGTGGGCTCTGTGTCCTAGAGTCTGAACTAGAGTCTGAACTTGAACGTCTTACGCAACTTGATAAAATTAGGACTGAACTTAATTTGTGTCTTACTGATATATCCGAGCGACAGTTGCGTTGGACGAGACAGCGCATTTACTTGCACAATAATAAACCTAGCTCTATGCTGGCTAAACGCTTTCGCTGTTTTGAACCTCCACGGTGCCCAATCGCTATACAAACTAGTTGTTCTGCAGTCATGAGCAATCCCTTAGTGGTCTTGGTGGAATTTCAACATCAATTAAGCCAACTTTATGATGCCCCTTCCCACTTTCCTGTTCCCAAAGCGGAATCTTTCTTCCAGGACTTCCAGCTCCCTCATCTTTTGGAACAGTATGTTTCCTTACTTGATGAAGGAAGAGGTTGCCTTAGCCATCAAATCGCTAAAACCTAACAAGTGAGCTAGACCCGATGGTTACTCTTCTTTGTTTTACAAGAAGCTTGCTGATGTCTTGGTCCCCCACTTGACTGCGGTCTTCAATTTTCTCAGGAGGGGCAATCTGCTCCCTCCTCAGGCACTTAGGGCCAATGTTGTTATGCATCCTAAACCAACTGTCGATCCCCATTCATGGTCCAATTACAGAGCTAGCTCACCTCTTAATACGGACGTAAAACTGTTGCAAAAGATTTTGGTGACCAGGATCAGCTGATTTCATAGTACTCTTGTACATAAAAATCAAGTCGATTTTATGCCTTCTAGACAGGCGGGTGATAATGTGTGACGCATCCTCCAACTCACCCACTTGGCCCTTTCTCGATCGTTAGGTATGATGCTGCTCTCCTTTGATGTACGCAAGGCTTTTGATTCACTTTCGTGGAAATACATGTTTTTTGCCCTGGAAAAATGGGGCTTCCAGGATGGCCTCTTGTCGTGGATTTCATGTGGCCTTGCTTCCCTTTCATTGTCGGGTATTCTCCACAATCCATCATTCCTTCCGGCTTTTGAAAATCCAGCTGCTTTTCGTTGGTGGTCTGCAAGGAGAACTCATTATGTATATGATCTTTTATCTTTAGACAACATAAAATCTTTTCAATTCCTTCATGTCCACTGGCAGCTCCCCTCGTTGGAACACTTTTGCTACCTTCACATCCATAACTGCACCCGCACGCTGCTTCGGAATTGCTCGGGCTGCCCCCGTACCCTTACCCCTTTTGAGTCTCGATGCTGTTAGGCTCCATTGGCATCGGGCCTTGTTTCTATGCTATGCTCCTCTTTGATCTTTCCAGCTGATCCGCCCGAACTTTCATAAATGAGCAAATGGGAGGCTGATTTGGGAGAGTCCCTGGACACGGTCGAATGGGGAAGATCTGGTCAGCAGTTGCCACATAACATAACATTTTGGCTCAGGAGAATGCACATAAAGTAATGTTTGGTTGGTACCTGACACTTGATAGACTCTGTAAATTTGCCCCAAACGATTTACACTTATGTCTTCGGCTCTGTATGGCCCGTGGCTTGCTCCTTCATATATGGTGGTAGTGCCCCGAAGGTTCATAAGCTCTGAATACGGGTGTACAATTTAATCAGATCTGTTTTGTCCTGCACCTTGGTCAAAAGCATCCCAGCATCCCTGGGAAGCACTCCTTCATAGGCCAGTCTCGTAACTCGCTAACACAAGTAGACGTCTGACTAGCTTTATTTTTTTGGCCACCCTTCAAATCATTGCTAAAGCCTGGAAACAACCAACTGTGTCATGCCAACAGTTTGAGCAGCACTTTTCAATATAAAGGAAGACAGTACAGTTACAATACAATTCCATACAAGGAGATTAGACATGCCCTGCTCCTGAAAACTTACAATCTAAAATAACCCCAATGCATCCTAAAAAAAGAGATGCATAATTTGTAATGATAACAAAGGCAAAGAGTTATTTAGTATGACACAGTTAAGATCCACTTCTTCATACTATATGCACTTTCTCCATTTGGAAATGAGATAGCTGAGTCTTTTATACAGTACTTGTGTTGAGATAACTTGCCAAAACTTTACATAGACCTTGTCCCTGTAGTTAATTTATGTAATTTTTCTAACAAGTTGTTAAAGTAAACCTGTACATTGCATAACCTCACAAAAACACCTCAGTCTGTTATCAGAGTGCTATATGTTCTTGAGGTGGATCACTTATGAACCCAGTACTACATTGTAGTGGCAAGGGAAATCACATGTTCCGCTACACCGCTAAGGACTAGGTATGTCCCGGTGACCATGAACATGAAACACTGGAAGAGGCAGATTAGATGCTGACCAGAGACAAGCAGGAAGGTACAATGTGAGAAGGTGCTATATTTTTTTGTGTGGTGCATACTACAGAGGGTGTGTTGTCATATGGACAAAATGATTCCTCCCAACTTTCTGAGATGAGAAAGAGGGGCACCTTTTAGTACAATGTATGTAGGAACACCCCTGCCTCCGCTCACTCCCAATTACTGAGTTCTCAAAGAAGTGATATGCAAAGAGTAATTGTTTAAACCCACAAGTGTACTGTACTTCCTCTTGTCCCTATAACTCAAAGTCAAGGAGCTCAAACTCAAAGGAACCTGAGCATTGCATCCACGATCCACTAATTCCTTAAAGCGGACCTTTACACTCAAAACTCAAATCCCACCAATGCATCTTCTGTCCATGCTGATTGATAATAACATAGACATGTTAGGTGTAAAATGCTGTGATATTGAAATACTTACACTTGCAGAGCATTCACTTCCTGCTTTGGAAGCGCAAATTACTTCAGCTTGCCAATGCAATGCACACTGGCATTGCCTTGTGATTGAAATTAGATCTCATTCATGGGAGGAAAAAAAATTGTTGCAAGATCTTGCGGGATTACTCTTTACAGCATGCACTGTGGATCTGTAGTTTCGTTTTATCATATGCACATGTGCGACAATAGCGGCGCATTGTAAGAACGGAGTGTGGCCATGGTAAATAATTAATGATTTACCTTGCTGACGCAAGAAGAAGGCATGGTAGGAGCAGCTTTTCCCTCTTTAAACATGGCCTCCTGCTGCATTGCAGCGCCAAAATGTAAACATAAAAAAGGTGTGTATAAAAGAGGATAAAGCGTTTTAAATGTGCTTCATTTGTTTTTTTGTTTATAAATGCTTATGGGGATGTGTTTTTTTTTAGATATTCAATACTGCAGTGAAAAGGTCTGCTTTAATTAGGAACAAAGTAAAAATGTCTATGTGGAACACACCATAGAGACAGTATTTTTATTAAAGTTGGGTGACCTCAACTATGGATGGAAAACACTTTAGGTTTCCTCCATTCCCTCCACTCACCTGTCCACTCTCCTTCAACATTCATGATGTTCTACAGTGAACCACTAAGCTGCTGCAGCTGCTGCAAACACTACTGGATAGTCCCTTACCACTTCTGCTCATTGTGCCCGAAGTGTGGCTTTAAAGGGATAAAACATGGGGAAATGCCTTGTATTGCAGAGATGTACTGCATTTAAAAAATGTTGGACAAAAGTACAGTTATCTCTTAAAGTAAACCAGTCGTAAAAGAAATAGCTACCAAGACTTTCATTGCTGACCTCTTAAAAAGGATTACTGCTTGCCTGTTATGCTGACCCACTGGCTTCAAGATTTTCCGAGTCAGTAATCTAGAAAATGCTTGCAGATCAGGAAAATCAAAAGACCTGATCAGTATAATTGTTCTCAGTCGGTGACTCATCATATTGAAGCAGGAAGATCACCATGACAACCAGTTAGCTTACATTTTCAGAAAGTCAGAAAAGCTTAGCAATGTCAAACCTCCATGTTTCTATTGTGGCAGGTTTCTATTACTACTTATCATCTATAGGTTCACACACATTGCTCTGTTTGACTAAAGATCATCTTTGTACTCTAATTGCACTACAATAACAAACACCATTCCAAACTAAACATGTCCAGCACACCTCTGGAAATCCCCAGTGTCACATGTGACAATTACTTTATCAGAACTGACAGTGGTGTAGAATCAGAGATAAAGTCTGTGTTTACTCTCTGGCTGACAGTCCTGTGTGACTATGATGCCACATTAGCCATGCAGTGCCACAGGTGTAACAAAGGTTTACTATCTTGTACAAATTGCTCCTCAGGCTGCCTGTGCCTATCTGTGTTGTGCTTTTTGATATGGGATATTTATTGCTGTTAGGTTGATATAGACCAGGTGTGCCCACAATTTTTTGTGTTAGGATCTACTTTAAATTATTAGGTCTATTCAATAGGAAGATACATGCAGTAGTTCCAGTAAGCATTTTAATGTGTTTGATTTTAAAATCAAACACATTAAAATGCTTACTGAAACTACTGCATGTATCCAGTAAAACACATTAAAATGCTTACTGGAACTACTGCATGTATCTTCCTATTGAATAAACCTAATAATTTAACGCTGGATTGCAGTTTCTTGTTTGGGACAGGGGGGACTTTGCCACCAGTGGTGAATGTATCTGTGGAGGACATGCATGACCAGTGAGATCCACCCTCCAGCACACACAGGCCATGTCTATTACACCTCACAATTCCAACCCCACCTATTCTCTCTATTAGCAACTGCTGCAGCAACACCGACGCTTCAGGAGGGGAGAGGCTGGCTAAAGTGTCCAACGTTTCAGGAGGGGAGGGGCGGGACCAATGTGTCTGACACTCCAGGAGGGGAGGGACAAAAAAGTTGGACGCTGCAGGTGGGGAGGGGCCGTCTGCAGCATCGTACTAACAAGCGGTAGGGAGCCGACTCGTGATCTACCCGTGTTAGCTTGGGGAACGACTGGTAGTTCGCGATCGACCTAATGGGCACCCCTGAAATAGACCATGAAATAAATACTGCTGCAAATATATGGAGAACACTGGCAGTGGTGAACCTTAAGGCCCCTTTTACATGGGTATTTCAACTAAATATACAGCGCTAATAGCTCAATTAGTGAATGTTTAAAAAAAACCTAAATACAGGTGTATAAACACAAACTGTTTTTAACATGCAACTGTATCACTATGGTGCAATCGATGCTAGTATCTTATTAATCCAACAACAAGTGACATGTGAAACACAATGTTATTAAATTATTCTATTTGGTGTCAATATCCTCTATAAAAATTTAAATGAAAAACCGTGACTAAATACAAAGTGTCAATCCATTGTGCTATCACATTTTAGAGCAATGTAAATTTCTTTATATCCTTCACCTTAATTCTAATGTGTGATATACACTGAGTGCTCTGATTATTATGACCACCCCATCAGTACTTCGTTGGGCCACGAGATAACTCCACGAGATGACTTTGTTGGGCCGCCACGTGACTCCATGAGATGTTGAAAGGTGATGGGAGGAATCTGACACTGCACTGTTGCCCTTCTTATGAGTGCTCTTATGAGTGCTTATGAGTTCTCATAAGTAGTTCTTATGATTGTCTGGTACCAGTCTTGCCATTCTCCGTTCTGCCCTAACATTGACTAGTCGCTGACGGCCACAATTCGCACGTTCAGACCCAGATTTTCGGCTGACAGTCCAGTCTATAAACACTTTAACAACAGCTGCTCTTGAACATTTGACAAATTCTGCTGTTTTGCCGATACTCGCTCCATGGCGCCGAGCGCCAACAATCACTGTCGTGGTAAACAACCTGCTTCCCTATTTATAATGGTCTGGCCCTCTAGCAACTTCAGCACGAAATTATAGCTAATTATAGTTAATTTGCCTACAAACGTCAGGTGGTCATAATAAACTGGCCACTCAGTGCAATAAACATTTTTTTTTATTGTTTATACACCTGTATTTAGTTTTTTTTTCAACATTCACTAATTGAGCTATTAGTGCTGTATATTTAGTTGAAATATCTTTAGACCTATTGGTTTATAGTACAGCAGCTTCCAATTAATATTCACCGATATTATATAGATCACCCTTTAAATTAATATACCAGTACACATTGTATCGGTTTTTGACACGATACATTTTAGAGTTGTCAAATAAGATTTAGGATCAATTGTATCCAATTTTGTTGTCACTTAGTTTGATTATTATTCATCAGACCATGTGGTGGAAATTCATGGTTTAAATTTTATTGGTTCATGTTCACACGTTAAAAAAATTTTGAGCGCTGCTCATCCAGTTAAAAAACAAAACCTTTTACATGGGGTTTGCACCCTAATCGGATTCCATGCAGAGACGGATAAGAATGGAGACAGATGTCACATGATGGCCCGAAGAAAGGAGCCTGCACACCGCATACCTGGAAGGAGACCACGCTGAACAGGTTGCTGCTCTTGCACTACTTTTATGACTCTCCTGGAGGTTACGACAGAAGGAGTGTGGGCTCAGGGAAGCATGAGTGCAGATGTAGTGGCTTGTGCAGATTCTGTACCAGAGCTAGAGTGCGATAACCTGGAGGTGACAGCCGGGACAGGCAGCAGACTGAGCAGTCTAACAAGGCTTTAGCTGGAGTTGGCTGGTGGAGCATGATGTCAAGGTAGCAGAGCCACTGGAAGATCAGGATCATAGTCAGGGTCACAAGCCAAGGTCATACATGGAAGGTCAGTATGGAGAAGTAGTGCCAAATCGGTGGATTCAGTGGAAACAGGTCACAAGCTGGGGTCAAACACAGGAGAGACTGATGAAATTCAAGGTGCCAAATCGGTAGTCAGGAGAGAGGTCAGGAATGTAAGCCAGAATCAAACACAGGTCAGCAGAATCAAAGGAATGGGCAACAGGAACACAGGTACCCGCTGAAGACAAGTAAGCAATGGCTTCAGTTCTCACACTGAATTTACATGGATACAAGAAAACAACAAGCAATTGACTTTTTAGGCACTGACATGACCACCTAAATTTATATTAAAACAAATATTTTATTGTATACATTTCTTATAAAATCACTTGATAAAGGTAAAAACATCAACATGTGTAATCTCACTCATGAGCCTATGCCTCACATAGACCTGCAACCCCTCAATATATCAATTAGTTGGACCTAATTATCCATATATAGATATATATCATACAAATACCATTACACGTATATATTAATAATAATTATACAGGTTTCCATGAAGGGGTGCATATCTCTTGCTCTACGTGTTCCGCGGTCACCGCAGCTTCTTCAGGAGCTTTTGGGCATATAGTCATGACTCAAAAATGGCTCATACATCATGGCTCAAAGAACAACATGATTATCTCAGCACACAGTCAGGGGGAACGATGCATCAGATCGACTCAGTGGGCGTCTGGGCTTCTTAAAATTTTCTCTCCATCCTGAATGAACTTGCCGTGGTCCCCAGGTCCCCCAGAAGAGCGGTGGACCGAGAAAACGACAGCAGGGGAGCACCACACAACCAGGCTGTTACAAGTGATCTTGGTGGCTATGCAGTCACTCAGATCACTTGTAGAAAATGAGCACCTTTCGCGGCGGTCTCTGATTTGCAGGTAAATTAATCCAAATACCAAGTTTTGAATGCGTCTTTGTCATCTCAAATTATGGATAACTTGCTTCTCGCTTTCCCTTTTAAGTGGGTTTCCTCTCTTAAGTATTTGGATATCTTTCTCACATCCTCATATGATACTCTCTATAATGCCAATACCCACCTTCAGAAATCCCTTCATAAATTGATAGAATCTTGGAAACGGTTCCCTATTTCATGGATAGGTAGATACACACTACAAAAATGTCTTACCTTCCTAAGCTGCTGTATGTCTTTCGGGCACTGCCTGCCTGTATCCTGAACCATTTCTTTGATATACTACAACACAAAGTCCTCTCTTTTATATGGGGTATCTCTAGGCTTTACATTAATCAGTGGATACTATATCCACTGATACTATGGGACCGCCAAACCCAGCAGGGAGGTTTGGCGGTCCCATATCTTCGTTGTTACTATGTAGCTACTAACATCGCACCTTTAGCTATTTTGCATTCACTTCTAAACTTCCTCTTTGAGCGTGCTTGGACCTGACCAAAACCCTGTCTGATACCCATGCTTGCTTTTTAGTGATATGGCAACCCATGCTGTAGTCTCCTTCTGCCTTTTGGGTTGGTGGTTTATCTTTATTGATTTCTAATCCAATAAGTGTTTATTAAAGGTTTTTACAAACAGACATATAATCACCCACGCTCCACACCTCCTCACTGACTCACACTCACCGCCCGCCCACATCCACGATCGGCACAGGG
>NW_017307752.1:112751-113567 GCF_000935625.1 Nanorana parkeri
GAGGCCCGGAAGTCGAGCCAGACAGACCAAGTGACTGTGTACTAGTCTCTGGTGTCATGCTCATCCGCAAACAGTCGCTCCAGGTCCGCAATACGGTCCATTTCCAGGGTCCATTCCGCCAAGGATGGGACTACTGGCGTGCGCCAGTGGCGGGGAATGACTGCCCTTGCCGCCGTCAGGAAGTGCCTCAATAGCCCCCGTTTCACCGATTTCAGGGAGCCTGGTATCATACTCAACAGCGTAACCTTGGGGTCATTAGCGGTCTCGGAACCTGTCACTCTGTGGTAGATGTCCAGCACCTGTTGCCAGAACGCCTTTATCGGAGGGCAGCTCCACCAGATGTGGGTCATATCCCCGGGTGAGGCTTGGCAACGCCAGCATGAGTCTGGAACCTGAGGATAGTAGCTGTGTAACACCGCAGGGCATCTATACCATCTAGTTAGAATTTTTAGGTTTTTCTCCTGGGCTTTACTTGCGACGGAGAGGGAGTGTGAGAGAACAAAAGATCTCCCCCACTCCTCCTCGCTAATGGGGAGGTTCAGTTCACTCTCCCACCTCCGGACATAACTCGGACGCTCCGAAGAGGAGAGAGCTGAGAGGAGAGAGTAAAGTATCGAGATGGTGTGTGTAGGGGGGGAGGATTGTAGAAGAATAGAGTCGAAAGCCGTAGGCTCCGCCTCCAGAGCTTCCGGCTGAGGGAAGGAGGCCACAAAGGAGTGGAATTGCCTATCGGTCAACCACATATTGCCGACGGGTGGATCTGACGTGTGTTCTCTCATGGCCACCACCAGTCTTCTGTGAGATTCCCTAGTCCAC
>NW_017307752.1:113838-123339 GCF_000935625.1 Nanorana parkeri
GCGAGGTAAAAAAGTAATCAATCCTACTATACGATCTGTGCGGGGGGGAGTAGTGGGTATAGTCTCTAGTCAGCGGGTGGAGCACCCGCCACATGTCCACTAGTCTAAGGTCAGTCAGGTGTTTCTTGAGTAGGCGCAGTTTAGCGTATGACAACGCTGAACGGCCCACAGAGGAGTCCAATCCAGGTTCCAATGCCACATTAAAGTCTCCACCCACTATTACTGTACCCTCCGCGTATTCATCCAGTATCCTCAGGTACTGAACTGCGGCCTCCACTTGGTTAGTATTCGGGAGGTAGAAGTTCGCCAAAGTGAACATCCTACCCCAGAGCGACAGCTTGAGCAAAAGATATCTACCAAACTCGTCTGCTTGATGGTCCACCACTGTCGCTGGGAGGGATTTGTGTAAGGCAATCGAAACCCCTCTCGACCTCTGCACACTGTTAGAGCTATGATACCACCTGTTGAAATACCTGGGAGAACATTGGGGTACATGCGAGCTCTGGAAATGTGTTTCCTGAAGCATGAGCACCTGGACCCGAGCCTTATGCATGGAATACAAAATTTGGCCCCTTTTGGAGGGGATATTGAGTCCTCTAGCGTTGTACGTGCAGATCCTCAAGTCCACAGCCGTGGAGCTCATGGCAGTCATCGTATAGAGGGAGGGGAGGGGGGAAGAGTCGGAAAACACAAAGGGAGTAACACACAATAGTTGAGGAGCCGAGCAGGTTGGCCGACAGTAGGGAGAAAAAGAGAAGACAGTAAATGTGGTAGCTAGAGAAGCAGGGAGTAACAGAGAAGGAGAATAGACTAGAAAGGGCAGGGAGATCTGCCTCTAGTATGGTAACACCTAGCAAAAGCTAGAATCAGCCTATCCCGTACGGGGAAGGCGTAACCTATGTGGGAGGAAGTGGTCGGGGTAGCGATCCAAGAGATGCTACCAGGGCTCGATAAAGAGGGTATAACCACCCCTCTCCATGTCCATAAAAATCAAACAATTCCCACGAACCCAGAACATTCAAACCTCACGATAACAGGCAGGGGGCCTAAGAAACCAACCGGGATCTACAGGCCCTCCCCACTCGCCCATTAACAGTATGGGAGGTGGGGGGGGGACTGGAGAGGACCGGGGCCTACCCGCCCACCCATAGCATCACGGAAACACAGGAGAGCCACCCAACATAACATGAATATGCAAGGATACGTGATAAAGGACCTAAGGTCCCCCCAGGGGGCAGCATGGGCAGTCCTGAAGATCTGCAACCCTCGCTGACCCATGGAGAAGCCGGGCGGGGAGTAGCCGCACCGAACGATAGCCGGCCCTACTACATTTCTGTGGAAGCAGGGGGCCAAGGAAACCCTCTGGAATCTACAGGCCCTCCTCACTCGCCCATTAACAGTATGGGAGGTGAGGGGGGACTGGAGAAGACCAGGGCCACCCGACAACAAAGAGCTGTACGAAAATAACAGAGAGCATCTCAACATAGCATGGGTAAGCATGACATATCCCAACGGCATACCCCACCAAGGCTGGAAAAAAAAAAAAAAGACTTAAACGTCTATCAAAGGATATACAATAGAGGACCTAAGGTCCCCCCAGGGATTAGTATGGGCTGCCCTGAGGATCTTCAGCCCTCGTTGACCGATGGATGAGCCGGACGGGGAGTAGCTCGCACTGAGCGAGAGCGGGCCCTTCTACGTCTCTGGGGAAGCGAGGAGGGTACTTCAGGTCTGCCATCCATAAGAGGAAGATCAAGCCAGTCCGGCAGCGCAATAGGATCCACATCAAGGAACTGGAATAAATCCGGAAGTTGAGCTGGATTGCGAAGGTGAAACTGATCAGACCCCTTTCGAATCAGGATACTGAAGGGGTGACCCCACCGGTAGGAAGCGCCTGCTTGAAGAATCACCTCCAGGAGTGGCTTGACTGACCTGCGCATGGCCAGCGTCAGGCGAGAGAGATCAGGCATCAGTTGTATTGTGGCCCCATCAAAGTCGACCGGTCCCGACCGCCATACCCGTCTCAGCACCTCTTCCTTGACGTTGTAAAAATGGACCCGACATAACACATCTCTAGTGAAGTTCTGGCGATCCACACCCGCTCCAGCAACTCGGTGTACTCGATCAAGTTCAATAGGCTCAGTGGGGGGTTTCCCTAGCACCGAATTAAGTATAGCAGTAACGGTGGCATGGAGATGCGGGCCTTGGGTAGCTTCAGGGATCCCCCTGAGTCGTATATTATTCCTGCGGCTGCGGTTTTCCCCGTCTTCCACGCGGAGTTGCAGTTGCTGTAAATGAGATCTATGTGCAGCTTGGGTGGCCTCCAATGCATCTATGCGGGCGTTGTGGGTGGAAACCTTGACAGACAATGCGGAAAGCCTGTTGTCACTACTGGCAACTTGCTGGCGCAGCTCCCCCATCTCTCCCGTGAGAGCACCTTCCAGTCGGGCTGCCCAGGAGTCAAAGTCAGCTCTAAAGGCTTGCAACAGATCCCTTACCCCCTGGCCTGGCCCTCTGTCTGATTCCAGGCAGTCTTCTGGGATAGAGGGTTCTGGGGTGCAGGCTTGGGAGTCAGCAGGAGAGGTTGGGGCTTCCATGGCATGCGGGAGGTTAGTGGAAGCAGGGGGGGCCGTCTGCTTAGAACCGGCCGCTTTGATCGCTGGCTTACCGGTTCCATGCGCGTTCGGGTGAAGCAGGTCCCCCGCAGCCTTCGGCTTGGCCGACACTTTAGGTGGCATGGTGCGGCCCTCAGAGAAAGGCACCGATCGCTGGCCTCGGACGAAAAACGAGGCAATGTCCCGGGTACCGGCGGATTCCGGAGCTGTAGAGGGAGGCAGCCGTGACCCCCCCCTCGGCTATTGTTGAGATTTTGTTACTCTACCTCAATATGATTTATTCTCTGTGTTATATCCCTTCTTATTTACTTGCCTGTTTTGTTGTTATAGTCTCTATTTAAAAACTAATAAAAATATTGTGAAAGCAAATTAGCAGCTGAGTCCCTGTAATGCACCCCCCCAGCTTCTCCGCTGACACGGGAAGAGCAAGCAGCATGGACCTTAGGATCTGTTTTCATCTGTTCCCAACATATTATTATTTTTAAGTAAATGCACACCTCTTGCCGCCTGCCTGCCTACCTCTCTCAGCCTCCACGGTCTCTGGGCAGGCTGTACTCCACACTGGGACGGATTGAGATCTGCCACACTCGGGAGGACAGTGCAGGCCGGAACTTTAAATTAATTATCAAGAGCCATGGCTCCTCATATAACCCTGTGGGCCGAAAGTAGTGAAATAGTCCCCTGTCTCCCTAGGCCCTATCACTTCAGCAGGGGGCCTGGTGATAGAGGAAAATGTTTCATAGTACATAGGAGTCTCCTGCACGCTGCCACAAAAAGCCCTTCTCTCTGTCTCCCTGCTGAATGGGACAGGAGGGCCAGCTCTATGGACTAAGGACGCCACGACCCACTGAAGATGGGGTTGCGACCCACTTTTTGAGAACTAGGACTCTGGAGAATGTGTCAATCATGAGCTTTTTCAAAATAGACAGAATTGCAAATCAAATGGTAAATCAAAGACCAACCGTTTTTCCTTTGACTTTTTCTGAGATGAAAAAAAAACATTTGAAAATAAAACAATTACTAATGTTTAGGGATGCACCAATACCGTTTTTTCAAGACCAAGTACAAGTACTTTCCCTCATGTATTTGCCGATACCAATTACCAATACTTTTCTTAAAGGGACATGTGACATTTTTTCTAAAACAATACAGACTAATGAGTTTAAGCCAGTTTCTTTATAAATATAAAGAACTGTAACTCAATCCATGATTATTCAACAATGGAGAATGGCAACCAGCAATAGAGGACTACTGATCCCATCAATTAATGATGATACAGCAATGGAGAATGGCAACCAGCTATAGAGGACTACAAATTTCAGAAATCCATGATTATTCAGCAATGGAGAATGGCAACCAGCAATCATGGATTGCTGAAATTTGTAGTCCTCTATAGCCAGCTGCCATCCTCCACTGCAGTTTATTAGCACTGTGACATACACTTATAAGCAACCGTAGTATAAAAGTTTATTTACCTGCTCCCAGGAGAGTATTACAGGCTCCAGAAGGGATGTGAGGGTCACTCAGAACATCGGTAGTATGTCACCGGGGCTGCAATCACGTTTCACCAGGGCTGTGTTTGGTTGTCACCAGGGCTGCGTTGACGTCTCACCAGCGCTGCATGCGGATCTCTCCAGGGCTGCACTTGGGTCTCACCAGGGCTGTGTCCAGTGTCTCACCAGAGCTGGGTGCGGCGTCTTACCATGGCTGCATGTGGGTCTCACCAGGGCTGCGTTTGGGTCTCTCTAGGGCTACATGCGAGTCTCACCATCGCTGCATTTGGATCTCTCCAGGGCTGTGTTTGGGTGTCATCAGGGCTGCATGTGGGGCTCTCCAGGGCTGCGTTTGCATCTCACCAGAGCCGCATGTGGGGCTCTCCAGGGCTGTATGGGGGCGTGTAGGGATGGTCCAGTGCTGTGCCGGTCTTGGGTGGAACTACATTTTAAATCTGAACTCCGTCTGAAGTACAACTATCCTGAAAATATTGCATTCTAACTATATGTGGCTAATACAGTCATGCTGATATTTATTATATGGATTCCTTTTTTTATCATGTATTATTTCTGTTCTTCTACATATTTAGATGTTCACCAAGCTGCCACAGCAAAAATTAAAGCAAAATGGTGTTGGGACAAACTAGGTGTTTATGTAGATGTGTTGTTGTCAAACACTGCCAAATATAGCTCTGCACAAACACATGCATTTGAAAGCAACATGCAGCTAAGCCACATTTGACCTGCTAATCTCAATAGGATGTGTTGCCCTCAAATAAACACAAGGCAAAGCAAAGTGGGTCAAGGTCAGCCTCAAAAATCTCATCTACACTACACCATTGACATAAATGGGAATCTGCTGATGTGTGTTTTCAGGGAAACAACTAGGGTTGCCACCTGTCCAGGATTCACCCGGACAGTTCGGGTTTTGAATGCTGTGTCCGGGTTTCATGGCAGCTGAAACCCGGACACAAGATGTCAGGCAGACAGGGGCCACCAAAATTAAGATAGGGGCTACTGGCCCCCCACTGAAAATAGTCTCATCTGTGATATTTACATATGAATGGGCGGCGCTATTTACATATGAATAAACCACAATTCATTCTCCCCAAAAAAATGTCCACATGCCGCTGGTGTGTTCGGTTTTCGCTTGAAGAAAAGGTGGCAACCCTAGAAACAACAGCTGTCTACATGAGCCCTAACACTGCATACTGTTGCAGCAACAGTTTTTTAGAGATCTAAACCATTGGACTGAAAGCCGACTATCACGAGCCACCCTGTTTCTACAGTTTCTTGGGAACACGGCAACTGACCACCTCCACTAACCCCTTCCTGGCTGACCATCTTGCTCAGACCTCTCTCCGCCAAGGCTGTGCTAGACACCCTCAGAGTGAGTTGTACCCTGTTGCTGCTTACCCCTCGCTGTGCCCAAAGTGTTGCACTGGGCCCCAGGGCTATGATTGCTGGCCTATGAACCACTGTCCTGTGAGCTGCTACCCTGCGAACTGCTGTCTTGTGATTGCTGCCCTGTGAACCACTGTATTGAAATTGATAACCTTATGTAAGGCTGCCCTCTGAACTGATGTAAATGTGGAGAAAAAGTAAATGCATGTTAAATAAAAACAAGGGATTTGTATTATTACAGGTAACTCTATACAGCAGGGGTAGCCAAACTTCGGCCCTCAGCTGTGATGTAACTACAAATCCCATAAGGCATTGCATAACTCTGACAGTCACAGACATGACTTCCAGAGACAGAGGCATGATGGGATTTGCATTTTGACCACCTCTGCTATACAGTTATCAGAATATATTATTTTTTTATCACTGATGTACTTGAATGTCACGGTCTCCTAGTTGTGGCGAGCCTCCTAAAATTCAGGAATTTGGCACCCCTGGAGGAGCGAGCTACGTCACCTGTGCACTGCTGCCCAATGGCCTCTCACCCAAAAACGAAATGATTAGCTTTGGGTGAATACTGTATATTTAAAAACTAGCCATAAAGAATGATTGTACTTTCAGACAAAGTGGACTTATTCTTTTTGTCCCCTCTCCCTCCACAGAGGCATACTTACTGAAATCCAGTGCCTGAGATCACCAGGGATTGTTTACAGTCTGTTACACAAGTCCTCTCTCTCCTGGCCGTGCCTGCGCAATAGAAGTCTATGGCGCTCTCTTTTCCCTGCCAGGAGATAGAGGTAGATAAGCCCCATAGACATTAATGGGGCGCAACTGCGCAGGAAGACCTGCTGTGTGTGATGTAAACAATCCCCGGAAGCCACAGGGACAGTGGGATCTGTTAATCCAGGGGAGGGAGGGAGGGAGGGCAAAAAGAATAAGTATAATTTCTTTTTAAGGAAGGGCTAGTATCTCTATTAGGATCCAATGATGTACACTGAGTGGCCAGATTATTATGACCACCCCATCAGTACTTCGTTGGGCCACGAGATAACTCCACGAGATCACTTCGTGGGGCCGCCTCGTGACTCCACCAGATGTTGAAAGGTGATGCGAGGAATCTGACACTGCACTGTTGCCCTTCTGTTGTCTTGTACCAGTCTTGCCACTCTCCGTTCTGCCCTAACATTGACTAGTCGCTGACGGCCACAATTCGCATGTTCAGACCCAGATTTTCGGCTGACAGTCCAGTCTTTAAACACTTTAACAACAGTTGCTCTTGAACATTTAACGAATTCTGCTGTTTTGCCGATACTCGCTCCATGGCTCCGAGCGCTAACAATCATCCCACGTTCAAAGGCTGTTAAATTGCGTTGTTTACCCATATCTTCAGAAAAAAATCACTTCTACTGTCGGGGTAAACAACCTGCTTCCCTATTTATAATGGTCTGGCCCTCTATCAACTTCAGTGCAAATTGATAGCTAATTATAGCTAATTTGCCTACAAACATCAGGTGGCCATAATAATCTGGCCACTCAGTGTATATGCCGCATTTCAGGGATTTCACCTCCCTTTCTTTCACAGTAATAACCTTCATCAAGACAGGAAACCGGGATACATTTCCTAAGAGCCACAGATAGCAACAGACATCTGTCCGTTTCTAATTCTTCCTGTCATTGATGCTGAATAGAAATGAGCATACAAGAATTCCAGTCAAAGTTTTGTTTTAGGTGAAGAGGCTAAATGACCAGTTATTGCAATATCTAAAATGCCTTAACAGGGCCATAAAACCAAATCTTATTTGGTCTGAAAAGCTCCAAGTTCTAAAATGATTTCACTTCTGTTTATTGTAAAATGCCACATTTATGTGGTCTGACCTGTGGTTACCTTATTGCAGATATGAAACTCTCCTGGTTTGTTTAATGCCACTTTCATGGTCCTGGGAACAAAAAATATGACGGTGTATAGATTGCAGCGCACCGGAGCAAAGTGTGTTTTTTGAGTGGGAGCAAATGCCAGAGCTCTGAGAAAAACATAGTTGTAGTTACATAGTTAAACTGAAAGTGAAAACCAAGTCTAAACTCTTGTTACTTTTGGACATGTCTAGGCAAAGTTTATAACCTAGAAGGTTTTTATTGCTGTCTGTGTCCTATTTGGGGACATTTTCTCTTATTTCCTGTGCAGATGACCCTTGTCACTGGGACAGGCAGTGAGGGGAAACTCAAACAGCAATAGAAACCCACATAGATTTTAATGCTTTTCCATTCCTGCTAAAAAGGGGTTTTATTGCTCGATTTATTCTGACTGGAGAATCTTACCCTTACTTCCTGTCCCAGAGACCACTGTTACTGCAACAGGAAGTGATAGAAAATATTCCTAACGAGGTCACAGGTTCCAAACTGTCTGTGTTTTATCTAAAACAAAACAAAAAGGTTTGTTTTGAGTACACAACACACACACACACACACACACACACACACACTGCAGCTGCCTAGGGTTGCAACTCGTCCGGGATTCACCTGGACAGTCCAGGTTTGTAATCCTGCGCCTGGGTGTCAGCCCACCTCACATTATTCAAACCGGACTTTGAATAATGCGGCCGCAGATGTGCATACCTAGCGGCGGGCACAGCTGTCACTCAAGTCCCTCAACCCTCTCTCCTCTGGTTTTCTCCTCCGCTGCTGGGACTGGGTGGGAGGAAGTGACATCAGGGAGAGGGAGACATCATGCTCCGCAGCTGGGCTCCAGCTTGTGCTTTCGTCTGGGACCGCCCTTCTCACTGACAGTCCAACTTTCTACAGGTATTTATTAATTTTAATTAAATATCAATTGAAAAGGGGTGGGGTTAGTATAGCACATAAAACATGCCCCCATAAAAGAAATGCCATAGGTAACCTGTGACATCTTTTGTGGGGGCATCTTTTATGTGCAATAGTACATATTGTCCAATACAGATGTCACCAGCACTAAGATTACATGTTAGTGCAAATCCATTTGATTCATCATTCATCATTTTTAGTCATCATTCAAACATCAAGCACTTTCAGGGCCACACAGGGTCCCCTTCATGAGACTCAGAAATGACAGTGCATAAAAGTACCACAATCTGTACAGAGACATTCTAGGATGTCTCTATAAAGGTTGTGGTATTTTTATGTAATGGGGATATCCGGTAAGGAGTGCGGCAAGGTATATGGATACTGCTTTGCATAGTACATATCTGGGGACCCGTGGCACACTGGCATCTTATGGGGGCATTGTTTATGTACAGAATGCATATCTGGGGACCTGTGGCACACTGGCAAGTTGTGATTAACTCCATATGATTTGTGATTAAGTCCAATGTTATTTCATCACAAAATATACACTGAGTGGCCAGATTATTATGACCACCTGATGTTTGTAGGCAAATTAGCTATAATTAGGTATAATTTTGCGATTAAGTTTTAGAGGGCCAGACCATTATAAATAGGGAAGCAGGTTGTTTACCACGACAGTAGAAGTGATTTTTTTCAGAAGATATGGGTAAACAACATGATTTAACAGCCTTTGAACGTGGGATGATTGTTGGCACTCGGAGCCATGAAGCGAGTATCAGCAAAACAGCAGAATTCGTTAAATGTTCAAGAGCAGCTGTTGTTAAAGTGTTTAAAGACTTGACTGTCAGCTGAAAATCTGGGTCTGAACGTGCGAATTGTGGCAGTCAGCGACTAGTCAATGTTAGGGCAGAACGGAGAGTGGCAAGACTGGTACCAGACAACAGTGGTGTGTCAGATTCCTCACATCATCTTTCAACATCTCGTGGAGTCACGAGGCGGCCCAACAAAGTCATCTCGTGGCCCAACAAAGTACTGATGGGGTGGTCATAATAATCTGGCCACTCAGCGTATATGCATAGTGTATACTTTACAAAAAAAATTGCAGCGAGGCGCTAGTGTTCGGGTTTGGCTTTAAGAAAATGTGGCAACCCTACTGCTGACCCCCTATTATTCTG
>NW_017307752.1:123506-148749 GCF_000935625.1 Nanorana parkeri
ATACACACATATATACATACACACACACACACACACACACACACACACACACACACACACACACACACATGAATGGCCTTATTTATTAAGGAGTGCTTATAATTAAAGTGTCACTGAACCCAGAACAAAAAAAAAAATGACATTACCTTCAGTTTTAGGTCTCATTCAAACGGGCGTAGGTGCCTGTACATAAGAATGAGGCGTTTGTTTATGTGGTTGGGAGACACCTGTGAGTGGAAGGTGTCTGTGTGTAGTCATGGCCGTCAGTCTGTAAAAAGCAATGACAGGCTGAGAGACGCTGTGGCTGTAGGGATCTTCCCACACATCCCAGCCTGTAGGCACAAATGTATGCCCATGGACACCTGGCATTGATTTATACATGCCGACAGCCGCTGCTGCACGCAAATACCTGTCACTCCCGGACGCCTCCCAGCCGCATTAAAAAAAAAACGTCGTCATTAGCGGCATATTTACACCAAATCCAGACCAGAAATTTTTCCAAAAACGCATGTCATTCATTCCTATGGTAAAAAGTGGGGCACATATGATCATTTCCAGAACGGAATTACTGCATGCACAATTTTCTCTGGTCTGGATTGCACCAAAACACATGCAAAAGGCACAGAAAGTCAAATGAGACTAAAAAACAAACAGGCACGCAGCAAAAACACACATGACGGTGTTTACAGAAACGCATCCAGATCTGGTCTTGAGATGGTGTGAACAAGTCCTTACACTATACAGGCCTTTGCACCACTGTAAATGAGGTCTTAGTCATCTGGGTCACTTGCGACGGCATCATCGCACAGCACGTCCAAAAAAATATGCGATCAGGGTGGATACGTCCACTCTGAATGGTCCCTCTGTATGTGGGAACATAGCCACCCTCCTCTGCGTGCTCCCTACATGACTACAGAAATGCATGCTGATGCTTCCAGGTGTGGCACATTGAATTAACAGTCAATTGTTCCCATGATCCACTGATCGCGGTTGCAATACGTTACCGACTTAAGTACAAATAAAAGAATAAATGTACATTTTTTTTGTTTGTTTTATGAAGAGGTGTGCGTTTACACACAATCTTTCTTCCCCTACTCCTGTCATATTTCCCCTCTATTGCTGTTCTTGTGACAAATCAACCTTTTGTGACAATTGCCACTAGGACAAATAGGGTAATTCTCCCTCCCTCGGAATGTATTGGCTCATATGTGTTTCTGCACTAAAGAACAATCAATAACTCTTCAATAAAGCTTATGGATTTTTTTTTCCAATTTTTTATAGTAGAGTTTTCCGTTAAGTTGTGAAGGATGGCAGTCCCCAAGCGTAAGCACACGTAGTGGTCATCACCCCGCCCCACTAGCGAGCAATACACAAGCAGTTGTGTGAAGTAGCGATCGATCCCACAGATTTGAAGCATTGTGCCATTAGTGATTAATCCCTACTACATGCTACACTTCATTGATCTCTCTGCGTACCAATCGTATGTGCCGGGCCCTAGGTTTGACTTCAAAAACACAGTCAGGAATGGCAGCTACATTATTTCCATCTACACAGATTCTCTTTAATTTGTAACTGTCAGATGTGCGTCTTCAGCATTTCAACCTTACTCTCCCAGACCCAAAAGAAACCAGCTGAAAAATGTAGTAAGACATTTAGTAATGTATTCTCCATGCTCATGCCACACACAAATAAATGAATGCTTTCTCTGATGTGTGACAGAACACAAAGCTAACCGGTGAATTACAAAAAAACAAACATCTCACTAGCAAGCTCTTCTAATAAATTGCTTATAGGTTTTCTATATAGAATTTGAAAGCTCATTCATCTCACAACATGCTGTTTGCAGCCAATGAAACACAAACTGTTAAAGGGTCAGTTCACTCAAAAGGAATATTTTTGGTATAGGTTAAATCTGTTAAGACCTTGGCTTGTTATAGGTTTTGGATACTGCCAACAGTGAGATTCCCCTGTGATAATTCCCTACTGTTCAAACCTACCTCTGTGTGTTTTCTCAGGTTTTGTTTTTCCATTATATAAAATAATGCAGCCAACACAGAGTGCAGATTCAGGAACATAGGCGGAAACTTTCCATCTATTAGGTCCCCATGAGATATAACATACTGTCATGTAGTCCAAGTGGACTGATCCTTAAAAAAATGCTGCCTCATAACCCATTTAACTCCTAAACTAGAAAAAAATAGAGAACTGTCATAAAATGTAAAGGAAACTTCACTTTAATTAAAAGGAGGACTATGAGGTGAGTGCTTTTCACTCACCTCATAGTTCTAGCCGACCTGTGACAATATACCGCGATACTGAGCTTAGGGTAACGGGAGGACGCTAGTTTGTGTCCTCCCGTTACCCTAAGGAGAACTATGGAGAAAAACACTGACCCCATAATCTTTCTTTAAAAGAAAAAAAAAAAAAGTTTGTTTCATTGCCCATATAGTCTTATGAAATCATACTGTTCAAGACATAACACATTTGGAGAAGTCACACATACTGCATAACGAAAACAGTGAAATTGTTTTATTCATTTATTATTCATTTATTCATTATTACCCAGACAGATATTGTGGAAAACAGTCTTACGTTTAATGTACAAATAGTGCACGCTCTCGTGGACGAGCACATACAATGAGGAATACTAAAGTTTATGTAAACTCTTGTTCCTGGTTTGCAATCTTATAAAGTCTTCCAAATTACACCCTGCTGACCTACTTTCTTGTATATGCGCAAACTATCCCAAAACTACGCACAACCACCCTTCAAGAAAATAAAAATAAAAAAAACATAAAAAATACGTATATTCACAAGAATTCAAAAAGGGGTTAGGACAGAAAAAAAAAATCAGTGCATTTACTCAGTTGTAAATTACAATTGTAGTATTATTCTACATCTACAGTAACACGCTATAAATATATATGGCTAGTCAGTATTTCCCTTCCTCAGCAGCCACAATGGATGCCAACATTTACAAATAATTTAAGGCTGCCTTTGAGGAAGCCTCGTTTTTGAAAATCGGTTACCAAAGTTTCATGCAAGTTGTACAAGTTTTAGATATGCCCAAAATGTTATTTTCTTGCCCTAGAAACGGGTGACTTAGGTTGGCCATACACTGCTCTATTTTCCTCAATCAATCTGTGGGGTGGATGCAAAAAATAGAGCAGATTCCTCCATCAACACTACTAGTGTGATCGAGGAATCCCTGCTGTTTACATTGGTCGCTGTCAGAATACCCGAACAGGGCCGACAGGTCGTTGCCTGCTGGCTCTAGTCGTACAAAGATTTTCTGACTGGCTCCTTCCATCAGCTGATCATGGGATGCCAGCCGAAAGGGTGCCGACAGTGGAACACACTGTGCAAATTTTGGCCAGTTCAAGAACTGGCTGAAATTCACACAGTGTATGGGCACCTTAAGAATCATCCCTAAGGTCCATTTTGGAACATCCTACACACCTCTTGTTGGTCTTTTACCCTCCCTCATCTTTTCTAGCAAAACAGCCTTGTTTTGCCGGCTGTTTTTTAACCTACATGGCCTAGATGGTAAACCTAATCTGGGCTTTATTACCTAGTGCATTGATGAGCTGTAACAAACATAGAACCAGTAAAGTCCTTAACTCAAAAGGTATTCAAGCCAGAAACAGATCAGCCCTAGATCCTGAAAATTTGAAAACCAGTCTACACATGGAAGCTTCCATAGTTGTGTTCATACAGTTTCCTTTTAACAGCATTTGCAGGTGAAACCAACTGAACGTCTCATGCTATAGAATGAACTAGATTGCATAAAACTCTACACATATTCAGTGGGAGAGTCTGCTTCCTCAAGCCTGTGCTGTGTAACTGCTTGTTGTATCGCCAGTCATATCTAAGCCTCCAAGGCAAGTGTGACAGTAAAATTCTTAGTACTGACATTCTAAACCATCAGGCATTCTTTATCTGTCAGACAGCAATGAGCCTGCAGTTGGAGTGTTTGGGAATCAATACACACAGATAAGCTATAGATGGCAGATAAGACGACCAGAAAGGAAGTCACATAAACTGATACACTACAGCTGGAAGAAAACATCAAGCCTTGAACAGGTAGGCTGTGTTTTCTGTATGTTTTTCAAATCTTAAACTGTAAATTTAGACTGCAGTGTAAAGATTTAGCTCAACTAAAGCTTATTTCCCACCCTTTCTTTACGTGCTAAGTCAATATGCAGAAATCACCCCCTTTACAGTTCCTTGACAACAGTTCTGAGCTCAATTGCCAAGAGTCCCAGGGCAGCACAGTTGTTTAGTGATTCTGCACTTTTGCCAGAACTGGGGTCCTCAGTTTGAATCCCAGAGTAGGCAATTTGTCCACATTAGGTTGGTGTGGAGGATAAAAAAATAGGTTAGGAAATTGCTTTGAGCTACTACTCAGCCTTGGACCCTATTGTTCCCCTGCTTGAAATGCTTAAGATGGGTTCAACTGGGAGTGAAATTTTGACAACTTGCAGCAAACTTTTTGATTAGTAACATATTTTAAAAAAATTACTGACATGACAAGTATGATAATTGCATCAATAACATCAACCAACAGTCAAAATTCCATAAATCTTTATTCAAATTTGTTTGCTCCTGGGAATTTAACATGTCACAGAGCACTAGAGTGCAGAGACCTACAACAACTAATCAGAACATAAATGTAATCAGTTCGAAGCAATGAAAGCTTATGTCTGATAGTCTGCTACAAGCTACTGCACCCAAGTTCTCTTTAACGAAACCGCAAACACTGTATGATTAATGAGCCCTTCAACACCCCAATATAATATTATGTGATCACAGACAATATGTTGTTCATTGCAGTATTATACAGTTTTGTTTTTTTAATAGATGCGTTGATGCCAGAACCTGTTGATATGTTATACTGCAGTAAACCGTCCTGAGAAATCAAAGATGACCGTCTTTCCTAAATAAATTAACATGTATGGTTTCTATAATACTGTATGGAATATTTACATACAGTTGTGCTCTTCAGAGCTTCCAAAATAAAAAATCCCCAACAGGAAACAAATGATTTCCTAACTCTCAAATATTATACAAAGCAAGAAAACTAGTGTTTAAAGGCAAACCATAAGAATGTACATTTTAAAGGGACAATATGGACATAGTTTGGGATTCTCCCCAAGTAACCAATCAGTAGGGGTTTCTCTTAGATGGGAAGGGGGGTATTTTAGCATGGATTCCGAGTTGCTGTGACTCCTGTCTCATACAGAGCTGTATTTTTCCTAAGTATTGATAGCCTGAATCTATCTTTCAATTTTTTTTTTCATTATAGAAAGCTGGTTTTCTTACTCAAGTTGACTGAAAACACTGAGTGACAGAAGTTCTTAGAGAACACAGAAAGCTGCTGTTTGATACCTTTAATTGATGTGTATAAAATGGGTCTATCTACCATAACAGATGTCACTGAATCTTCCCTGTTGAAATAAAAAAATATTTGCAATGCATTGATATCTGTGGTATGTGTGCTGTTAATGGTATTGCCATTGCTCAAAGTTATTTCAACCAATTCCATGCTCATGCAGGTAGTACTTCCTCTTTTTGCTGTATGTGTTTTGCAATTCTTTGTTTTGTGCATACCATAGCTTTGTTTGTGGTACTATGAATAGAGTCCTAGATGATAGCAGTGTCTGAATAATCAACACACAATTATTTATTTCCAGATAACGGATTGCCAACTTAATTCCATTGCTGGCTTAGAAGGAACCTTGTCCTGATAGAGACTTAGTAGCGGCCTTTACTGGACTCCCCGGTTTGTCATCCCTATCACCTAGACAAGCATGGGCATATCAAGTGTTCCGACAATTTGTTGGTTGCATATGTATTCTGTCCGAGAATCACTAAGAAATATTACAAGGATAAAGAGGACACCCTGGGAGAGCCTACACCTATAAAAACAAGTCAGAAGCTCCCATAATTCTTTCTTAACCATTTGCTTTAAGTTCAGATTGTGGCAGCTAAGGGAGTGGTGATGAACAAAAAGAGAGCCAAGCTTAGCAAGTCACCTATGATGCCCATAGCAATACTAGCCTCTGTGCATGCCTCAGTTGGGAAAGCAGGGTACACTGCCTGTCTATGCTGCAGAGGACCACACAGAGACCCTAACCTGGATCCTCTGACCCATTGGGCCCATAGAGAGCTATACTTTTGCTGTAGCGGAGAATAGCCATCAAAAGAACAGAGATTATCTAAAGAAGCTGCAAATGGATGAGGATCTTGTTGAGGAGCTCCTCTTTTGGTTGTAACTAATGGTAGAAAGCTTTTCAGTCACGGCTTTTAAAATTACACTAAACTCAGGATTCATTTTTTTGTTCATCACTCGGCTGTAGATCCCCAAATCATCTCTGAATTGGTGCTGAAACTGTCCTTCCTTCTGGAGGGTGGCTACTTTTGTTCCCCATGGTCCGTGTGTGTGTTGTAAAGCAGTCATCGTTCCAAGCTCACTCCCCTGATGGAACATAATCTCATATTTAGTTTACTAATTTGTACCGAGATTGTAGTCCATCACAGGAGTGGTGGCTACTATACAACACATACAGGGACCATGAGGAAAACAAGTAGCAACCCTTCAGAAGGAAGGACAGTGTCGGCACCAATTCAGAGATATTTCAGGATCTACAGCTGAGTGATACACAAATAAGATACATTTTTGTTAATAGTTAAGGTGCTTGAATGCATTTTTAAAGATTTAACTTCTGAATTTAGTGTCACTTTAATGGAATGCAAGCAGAACTGGCAAAAAATGGATATGGCTTACAAGACAATCAAAACTGAAGTAAAGGAAATAAAACAACATAATACAGATATTTAATACCTTGCTAAAGCTGATTATAGCGAAAACAACATTTTGAAGATGCCCTTCATCAAAACTCTTTCACATTTCTTAAATACCAATGTGGGGACATGACGGTATTGCTGCACACATTACTAAAGTCAAGCCAATGTTAAATGAAAAAAGCTTAGTCTCCAAAACTGTGAATTTAAGTTTTTTATGCGTGTCCTTCTACCATAGAATCAATGAGGCTGAATCCAAAAAGGCACAGGGTAACGCTGGCCGTTTTCTTGTTCATTTAAAAATAAAAACAAACCGATTGGTATTTCCATTATTTACGTACATATCAATATCTGACTTTATTACTTCATGATAAAGAATTTACATTACTAAGTACCATTGCAATTTGTGCAGTATATAACAGATAGAGTTGCCAATATTCTTTTCAGAAAAAATACTTTTTTTGTCACTATATATATATATATATTTTTATGTATAAAAAAAAAAAAAAAAAAAATCAACAGACATGCGGATTCTAATGAAGTGCAAATTTCTTTGGAGTCTTCGATAAAATATATTACAAGAACGTAAGACAGGAAGAAAATAAAATAAAAAGGCAAGTAGTTCAAGTACAAGGAGCAAGTGGTCCATCTTTAGTGTTTTATTGGCTGGCAGCAAGCCATTTATTTCTTGCGCTGAAAAACGTTCGCCAACATTGCACCAGATGTTGTCAACTGGCCCATTTTGTTCAAAAACTTAGTTTTTGTGTCTTCACTCACGAGGCTTGCTGCGATTGACATGGAACTAAAAGACATGAAAAAAGACATATTAAAATATGATCATGAGAAAGCCCATGTTTAAAGAGGGCTCGTCATACAACATCTATCATTAATACTAAGGCCCTAAAAGCTAAATTATTAGTATCTAAAAACAAACTGAGTGGACTCAATCTTTAAAGGGCCAAACCTACTTAATTCCATGAAAATAGTTTACAATTTTAGTACCCAACATTACAGTAACAAGTGCAAATTACAACACTTTATGCCAGAGAAAGGGGCTTTAAAACATTCCTTAGGTTCGGAGCTGCAAAATGAATTGTAGAGCTGTAGCGCTTATTAGCAGGCAACAACTCCTTGTTCAATTTAAAACTGAACTCAAAGCAAGCAGCTAACAGTTCAGTTACTTACATGGAAGCCCTTTTACCTGCCAAAGGGTATTTCTGTCCATCCATTCCTGAAATATGCAAGCCTTGCCATAGAACGCAGTCAGCCTGGTGCCCTGACCTTTTTCTGCTGCAGGTAGGGTTACAAAACTAAGTCGGCTTCCTACCCCCAGACTGTGATTTGACAGGAAAGGAGCAGCGGCAGACTGATGAACCTTTTCTCAATCTTCTCTCTCCTCCTGTTGGCTTGTTCTTAGTACATGGGCACTGCAACACAACTGACTGACTTCTAAAACTGGCCCTCCCTTTCTGCTGCACAGGGGGTTAATAGATGCATATGCAAAGTTTAATTCTTATACTTAGACTGGTTGCCCTCAAAAATAAAATGTAATGGTTTGTAATAAATACAGTATTGCATTAACTAAGGCCTTTATGATATCCATCTTTAGTTCAGCTTGAAATTCCTAAACCACTGGGAGCCACAAATAAGGAGTGAGAGGGTTGCATGCGGCACACTAAACACAAAACAGTTTCACACGCTTGCTGTTAGCATGGTGGGAAATGTAGGACGAGTTAAGCAATACTAAGTGCACACAGCTCTGGCAAATGAAGACCTTGCACATTTGTGCTACAATGACTCACTCCTTGCTAAGTGTGTCTGTTTATATGCTTTGCCTAAACAGCAGCGGCTTTACTGTGCTATGACAGGATGATGGACGGTTAGTTTTAAAAGATATAAAAATGCACTATACCGATAAGGATGGACACTAGAACCAGAACCTCCACATACACACCCACCAAACAAACAATAATGTAAGGTAAAATATGCTGGGAACATAGTAGCATTCCCATGATTCTGTACAATGTGAACAATGGCAAATGGTACCATTATGCAATAGATATGTTTGCAGATCTATATGTAAGGTTTAATAATACTTTAAACATCCAAGAATCTAAATCATGATATAAAACTTGACAGAAGATGTCCCATTGATTAAAGTACACCTGTCATAAGAGAACCATGTAGGCAGCCATTGCGGATATTTACTTTTGGGAATGTTAGTTGCCGGACTGTAAAGTTGATACTTTTTCTTTAACATTTTCTGTGAGATAAAAACTTTTCTGACTCATTTACACCATGTATGTTCTGGATCTGTGATCCAGAAAATGGCCATGCAGCTAACATATTTAGGAGGAGGCCAACAATGGCCACTCCAATACTTCTCTCGTGACAGGTGCACTTTAAAAGACCAAACATTTTTGGAAAGCTTAAAACTGCATCATATCTTGCTGCTGTGTGCCCGATCTGATACCAAGATTTCCTGTTGCTTCCAGTCCAGTGGGTAAAAAGGACAGGAAATGAAGAGATTTCTCCAATAAAGAAAGTCAGACCCAAAAACATTAAGAGTGAGAAAGCTTGGAACCTCTCTGAGGTTTCTATTGCTGCCTGTGCATGGCTGTCAGAGTGACCCTGGTTTCCCTCATTCCTTAACCAGCTGTCACAAGGGTTAGAAGAGAGGTGAAATGTCCGCAAAAGAGTTACAAAACAGCAACACAACTGGTAGAAATGCTAACCCTTCCTCACTTAATTCATAACTAAGCAAACAATTTTAACTAGACATGGGCTTTCCTTTGTAAAGATTTCCTGGTTACTTAAAGGAGAACTATGAGGTGAGCGATTTCCATTCATCCTTATAGTTAGAGGCGACCTGTGACAAAGAAGCTGTCACAGGTCGGCTCTATTGATCAGGAAGTGAGCAGAAACATGCAGCCGATCCGCTCACTTCCCCATCGTCTCCCTGCAGTGACCGGTGACTGTCAGTCACTGCTCCCCGCGGGGATTCCCCCCTCCCCTCTCCGATCCTCCAGCGCTGAGTGAAGGAACGAACGTTGGAGGCGGCGGGCACAGCTGGCTCTGCCTCTAGATAGGCGGAGCCAGCTGTCACTCACACAGCTGGGTGGATCCAGACAGTATTGTCGGGATCCATCCTGGCTGTGGCGCTCTCAGTATATCGCAGGCTATAGCCAATCTACTGAACTTTGGGTCACGGGAGGAGGTTAGTAGATGTCCTCCTGTGACCCTAAAGAGAACTATGGGGAAAAACACTTACCCCACAGTTCTCTTTTAATGTCTCGAAGAGAAACGATTAATAACCATTATTAGAAGCAGACCCCTTTGTCCAATACACAAACATTCTTCGACACTAATACACAGCTAACGGATACCAATCACATTAGGAGGTAGGAAGTACGGCAATACGGAAATGGATTGGTGTCCATCAGGAAGGTACCTACTACTGCTAAAATAATTGTATGCATTATGTAACAAACAGAGGAATTGTTTTCTTAGGAAATAACTTCAGCAATATAAGGGAACTCACACATTGTGCTGAAAACAATAGAAAAAACTCACTTCTAACCCTTCTTTTCAGCGCCTGACTTGGACAGAGACCAAACGTTCCAGGTTGGAGCACGAGCACACGACGACATGGAAAACAGATTGGCCGGAAAAAGACAAGCTGAGAGCATTCTGGAATGAGAGTAAGAAAAGCTGAGAGTAGACAGAAAGAGGCACACTGCAATCCCATTGAGGACAACAAGGACATGGAGTACACCTTAGAAGAAGAGAAGGAAAGGAGCCAACCACTCAAATCACTGTGAAGAACGTTCTCAGCCAGCTTTTAACTCTCAATTACCAACTCAACATGCTCCATCGCCAATCTGGAACGTTTGGATTTCCTACAATCATGCAAGGATGTTTCTCAGAACACTAAAATAAGAACTGGATAGCATGTATAAAAACCATGCCTTATAAAAACATCTCTAAATTGGCCAAGTAAAATGAATACATAGTTGCTGATCTGTATTGGAAAACATTCTAGCAGAACATGCTCTCGTTTTTCTACAAACCATTTTATGAGGGCAGAACATGAAAATTTTTTAGGACTGTTTGCTCAATGCAAAAGTACATATTATGCTGACCTAATTTTGTCCAAGAGTTTATATGTGGCCTGTGATGCAGTCAGCTCATTTCTGTGGGAAAAAACGGTTTCCGCTTGCTTCTGATCTCTTATGCTAGAATATTACATGGCTTTGCAGACCATGGTATAGTCCATAAAAGTCTAGATACACAATAAAGACTTACAAATACTTAATTACTGCTCTTAACCCTGCGCTGCATAGCAATAGCTTTATTTTCTTTAAATGCACTGCACTGGAAAAATATAAAAACCATTCTCAGGAGATTGGTTAAAGATAACATTAGGTCCATAGGTATACGGAATGTTTCAGTCATTTGCATTCACTTTTACAGCTCTTCAAACTTGGCACTTAGCTGCCTTATATTTTATAATCCTTATCTCTGGCAATTAAAGGAGAGGAAGGAGAGAGAGACTGCCAACAGTCTATGTATGAAGCAATGGTGCTCAACTCCAATCCCTCAAGGACTGCCTACAGTACAGTGTTGTCCTCTGTGCAGGTGTACCTGAACCCTTTAGTAAAAATGCATGCACTGTTGTCAGTCTTCAAGGACCTATGGAAAGAAGAGAGTGTCTCACACACGGGCTGCAGTGTGCACTCTGAGCTAAGAGTACACGGTTTCTATAATTTGACCATTTCAAATCATCTCCATCACATGCCAAAAAAGCAATGAAAATCTGAATATTACATCTTCCCCCTCCCCTCTAAAGCATGTACTGGTCACGATAATACTAAAAAAAAGCCCTCACTGGACCCCACCAGTCTAAACAACTTGAGACCTATCTCCCGGCTCCTGTTTACCTCCAAACTTCTTGAATGCCTAATCTAAAATCATCTGAGGTGAGCAACCTTCTGGACCCCAGACCCTAGTCACACCGAGCGATTTGTAGCTCGTCCAATGCATTAAAATGGAGCTGTTCACATATCACAGCTCAATGTCACCTGTAGCTTGTAGCTCAAGCTTGTTGCTCGAACATGACCTATTTTTCCAGCGGATTTTGTGCGATTTGGCCCCAATAGGCTTTTATAGACTGCCAAAAGAAGCGCTACAAAATATGCACTGTAGCTCAATGTTGCTCAGCTCCAATCAGCGCTGAAAGTGCTTTTTTTGATGTAGTTCAGCGTGAATGGGGTCTTACAGTTTGCTTTTCACCTGCATCACTCCACAGAAACTTCCCTTCTAAATCTCACTAACGACGTGCTAATAAAACCAATGGCCTCTACTCAGTACTTTTAACATAAGACATTTCTGCTGCTTTTGACACAGCCATCTTCCTGCTTCTCCCCCAAAAAATTAGTCTTGGCCTCCAACATTCTGCTCTTTCCCGATTTTCATTTTACCTCGACAAACCTCTCCTTCAGTGTCACCTACAACTCAATCCTTGTTTTTCCTTAGGGGACCCCCAGGGCTCTGTCCTCAGACCTCTTCTATTCTCTAGCTATACCTCCTCCCTTGGTCAGCTGATAACTTTGCATTGCTTTTAGTACCATCTCTATGGTGATAACGCAAAAACCTACTCTTTCTCTCTACTCCTCAGCTCAACTTTCTAGTCTCCTTATGCATCACTGATTTACTACCTGACATATCAGTATGGATGTCATTCCACTTCCTAAAATTCAATCTTTAAAAAAAACTGAGGTCTTAAAGTGACATTAAAGGCAACATTTTTTCCCCTCCCCCAATGTTAATGTTAGCACTTACCTTAAATTATGTCTCTTAATCCAATCTTGCTGAGCTTTTCATCTGTCCCTCCAGCGGTGCGGCGGCTCTCCGATCCAGCGCTGACTCCTCTGTCCTTGCAGGCACTTCCGATCCAGCGGTGTCTGCATGCGGGTGCACGCGTCTCCCGTCCAAAAATCCGAACTGCGTATGCGTCCGCCTCAAGATGATTTGCGGCCGCCCGAGCAGTTTCGTTTTCTCGGCGAGAGCGCGCAGCGAAGACGGGGTAAGTTTAAACTGCTGTTAAAGCGTTTAAAAAAAAAACAAAAACTTTTTGCATATATCTACTGCTTTCTAGCAGTAGATATATGCAAAAAAAACCCGGAGGGTTTAGAAACCCTCTAAGTCCTCCCAACTCTTATCATGGGCTAAGCACAATTCTCCCTAATGCTGTGGAGAGGATGAGGGGGAATGGATTCAGCAGTTTTAAACAACTGAATAGGGCTGACAATTTCTTATGATTTCATTCCAGAAAAGACACGGTGTTGTCAGTCCACACCAGGAAATCATACGCAGAAAACATTTCTGGAAGATTTACAGGTACTTTTCTGTAATTTCAGGGTCTTTATGGGAATACAACATGGGGAAATGTACGTTTTGCAGAGATGTACTGCATGTTTTTTTTTTGTCCCTGACATACACTTATGGCACATTACACACTTGTCAGTTGTGTGCACACAATGTTTACTTTATTTATATAAATGCATGAATCCTATAGATATAGAAGCCTATGGTATTTATATTAATAGATGTCTACTAATAGAGATCTTCACAAAAGCTTTATCTCCTCATACAATAACCCTGTGACCTAAACTATCATAACACACCCCAACTATGTCTAGGAAGTCATGGTTCAAATGATAAGGTTAGAATCTGCAAAGTTTGGGGAAAAAATATTCAAGGAAATGAGGGAAAACCCACGCACATTTTATTAACCAAGATAATAAAATGTTAATGCACAATAAACTAAATGCAGTAATATTAGCTCTGAACTTCATCCAATGCAATCCACCTCACAACTCAGGATATTTGTACCTTAACACAAAGAGCAGCACAAGGGTTCTGGTAACAATGATGACCATGCCTAAAGTATTGAAAGCTCTATAGAATGTCAATCCCAAGATCATTTTTAGGCAGTTCATTAATGCTGATGCAACAACAAAAAAATGGATAACTACTGAATACAGTATATTGTCATTAATGAATTCACCGCAATGCAAATGTAAATAAATAAACCACTGTAGATCAACAGGAACTAAATGCAGGACATTGAGTTAATGAATAATGCAAGACTACATGGGCTCTTAATGTGAACCGATCACAGCACTGTATTTGAAGTCACTATAGAAAATAAATGATAAAATAAAAACTAAAGCTTTAAGCCCACCATAGAATAAAGCTTTGAAGTTTATCTTGCATGCAGATTGCATGCAGATTGCGTCTCCTGCAGGAGATACCAGAGGGAGCAGATTAGGGGTGAGCTGGTCTGAACTGTTAGGGCTTGTTCACACCAGCAGCTGCGCTCAACCACAAAGCTGCTGGTGTACATGTGCCCGGACAGTGCTGATGCTCTTGATCAAGCCACATCTCACCGTTTCTTTTTTTGTTTTGTTAGAACTTTCACTAAGTGCTATGGGCTCACTGCAGTGCGCTTAAAAAAATGTACTGCATGCCAGAATGCAGTGGCGGGCAAATTGCCTTGTCATGTGTTCGGGCTGCACTGCCAGCACAGCCCGGATGCAGATAGTGTGAATGAGCCCTTAACGACACTGTGGGTTTAAACATTTGTATTGGTTTCACAGCACATTCGGAATATGAGGAAAGGTGAACTTGCAGAACACCCTTCTTTGCACTCAGCAGAAAATAGGCCAAAACGCACAGCAGGTAACACACTTAAATATGCAGCTGACTGCACCATACCCTGCAGCAGTATTTGCGATTATTGTGGTTATGCTGGTGAAAGAATATTTGGTCTCTGAATATTTTAATTTGCAGGTTTACTTGTCAAATATGCAAACGCCCCTCATTTAGCTTTAATTAAAATGACTGCACTGACTTGAATGCATTTTTAGGGCTTAACTCCTGAGTTTAGTGTCTCTTTAAAGAGTTCTAAAGTCACAGCATACACTATCTTGTTATTACATCTGCATTGTAATGGGAATACATACTATAGTTTTTAAAAATGCAATAAAAGCTTTAAAAATCACTTTTATATAGTGAGTGCTACCTTCGCTCTGCCCATCACTTCAACAACTTCCTGGATTCCCAGGGTGCTTTACATCTCTTTCCTTGCTGCCTGATGTGAGGCAATCTTTATTTCTCAAGACTACATAACCCATAATGCATTGCTTCTAGCAAGCATTGATAAGGTCACATTGGCTAGATGTTGAGTTGTAGCTCAGAAGGCAGGCTCTGTGAGATGTGACACAAGGAAGTCATATTTACAGGGCTGGGTGAAATTGTGTCAGCGGATTTAGGAAGTACATCCTATGGGCATCTTCAATAAGTAAGTTTACAAACCTCTAGATGGATATGGTTATTAGGAGTGGGATAGAACTTATGGAAACAAAATAGAAATGCATATTTATTCTTTTACCATAGATACCCTTTAAATTTCCTCAGCCTGACACTTGAGTTGGCGTGTCAGGGGGTCAGAGGTCACCTGAAATCTGACAGGTACTTTTTGTTAAATACCTGACCCCACATATGCGGTGCGCTTCAAGAGTGCTCCGACCCTTGGACTGACTCTGCAGTGGCATCGCTCATATTTCTAATCTGACCTATTAAATTGCAGCATAGGACAGAGCGCACTGCAGTGTTAATGGACTTAAGGCTAGGTATACACCTAGGTGATTTATCGCACAGGTTGGGTCATGCAAAACACAGATTAACATTGAAGTCAATGGAGTCTGTTTACACCTTTGCGGTTTGTCGCACAGACGAAATCGCCTGTCCCTCGAAAAGGTGCAGGAGTGATTTTCGGGCGGTTGTCGCACGGTTTGTGTCCCATAGACATCTCTATACATTGATAACCGTGTGGTTTTCAATGAACAGTCGCGTGATCGAAAACAGCTCGGCATCTGAATCGCCTAGGTGTGAACCTGGCCTAAATGTACAGGAAAAAAAAATACATGTGATTGTGACAAAAAATAGTACTTGCTGCATTTTTGTTCAGCTGACCCGCGTTTCTCAATTTATAAAAGCCATCTGAATTTAACTGCGAAAACCTATCAGTACACGTTAGATGTACAGATTTGGTGTGAGCATATTTGAAGACTTCTTTTCAAAATAGCAACAATTTAAAATGAAATCTGGAAGGAAGACATAAAAAGAGGAAGGCATTGTAAGGGAAGCAACACTCATAGACCTAAAGGGAACTTCCCATTTCAGGACAAGTCTTTAATTCATATGCTCTCTGTATAGCATGCAAACACAACATACAGACCACTTACACGCAGCGCTTCTGCAAATCCCAGCTTTTAACTCTGCATTCACTTTCACAGGCAACATTTTATACTATACAAAACCTTATACGAAGACCCAACAGACAGCTCAACAGGTACAGGTCAGCTAACACATGAACTACTACATTGCCCTGGAAAGATCTGGGAGGCCAGTATGGAAAGGACAATGACACGTTACCACAAATTCTTACTGCAACGACAGCAATAATGTCTAATGGAAATGCTGAAGCATACAGCGAGTGACAGGACAAAGACATACCGATGCATATGTCAATGCATTTTTGTTAATGTCACAGGCTTTCCAGCAAAACAGAACAAATTATTCTGAGAAATAAAAATATCAATTTGGAGCTTGAAAATGCATTTATAGTATATGTCTGGGCATAATAAAATCCCCCAAATATATTCAATACATTTCTACATGTTTTAAACCTGTAAAAATGCTGCAAGTGCGGAAAAAGAACCTGTTGATCTGCCAGAAATCCAGTGTGCTCATAACTTCCTGTTAGAGCTGACAATACTTTGGAGTGTTGTCAGCCCTGCCCAGTCCTCCTTTCTGGACTAAAGAACAACGCCTCCTAGTGGCATAGGTATGAGGATAGAGGGATCTGCTCTGTAGTTAAGCAGGATACAATTAAAATCAGGGCCGACAAATCTGCTTAGGATTTCAGTGCAGCAGAGGCACTGATGTCAGCTTATACAGGAAGTCGGGATCACACTGAATCGCTGTCAGAATAAAGAGGATTTTTTTTGTACTTGCAGTTTTTTTTATGCATGTTTGCCGAGATGTATTGCATACATTTAAACACAAATAAACATTAATATTAATAATTAAAAAACATGATCAAAACCAGTTCTAGGTAAAAAGATACCCATAAGTCAAAAAATAATAAATATTCTACTAGCTCATGGAAATTACACAATTATTTCTTGGCTGCAAAATGTAAGTTGGGAATAAGTCCAATGTCCATAAGAGAATTGAACACCATTCCACAACAGCACATACTGAATCACAAAATGCAATTTATACATTCTGGAATGACACTGTACAGCCAGGGACCAAAAGAACTAAACACGACTACGGATCCAAAAATACACAGTAGGTGCCAAATGTCATCTGAAACCAGTTTTTAGAAATGTTCTAGTGCTCTTTCTCAGGTTACCTTTTAGCTCTGGGTAAAACTCAACCTTTCCTACAGGCTACAGTTAGCATTTAGGTCAACTTGCTTTTAAAGCTGAACAGTACAAAGTATTGTAACCCATAACAAGCCAAATCAAAATGAACGTTCTAGTGTTATACGCTACGAGTGTTATAGTGATAACACTCTAGCAAGCTGGAATCTGATTGGTTGCTGGAGCAGAGGGAACTAAGAAGGGCCCATTTCCATCCCTAAACTGACTTATGATGGGAAAATACATATGTAGTGGTTACCTCCATTAAAATCTGCATGTCAAAACGTTCGGTAGATCAAGAAATACAGGCAGCTGTAGTTCTAGGCTTGCAGAACCCCCTATTGACCAGTGTGGTCACTCATCACACTAAAGGAAGCTAGTCATGAAACAAACGTAATGGCTGCTGCTAACGACCACTTCTAAAAAACACAAGTTGCTTCGCTTCTGGCTTTCTAGCATCAACGCTCTAACATACTGAACCAGATCATGATTTTCTGACACATGAACTTTGCTAATCTGCATACTCAAAGTATTAAAGCCAGTGGTCAGAGTAACAGCAAGGAAAATGGCTATTTTTGGAGGGGTCAGCATTGGCAGCCTACATATTTCTCTCTTTACAGGCTTACAGAACAGACTGGTATGAAGCTGTGTGAGGTGCGGTAAAGCTTGACATTTACAGGCGGTATGAAGACGGTGACAGGGTAGGGTGACACTGTTTTCATTAGATGTAGTGCACCTGGCCTTCCACTTCACAATCTCTTCTCTCAACAACTTTTTCTAACATCTTCACTGTATACACTTTCATACCAGTCAACCTGAGGCTCCATTATTATTATTATTATATAGGATTTATATAGCGCCAACAGTTTGCGCATCACTTTGGAAGGAAGATATTACATTCACAATGCCATTCAAGGCAAGATTGGAAGGAGGGCCCTGCCTGTGAGGGCTTACAATTTCCGAATGGGGCTGATCGTATGAGCCTCAATACCTCTGTGCGACTCTTGCTAACAGCTGTGGGTGGTGGCAGCGGTCATTGGAGTATATAGCGCCTTCTGTCCGCAGGAGATCAGAAAATTCTCACGGGGGAACTCATGAGACTCATGCGATCGGCCTCATTCATAGATGTAAATGGGGTCTTGATGTAGTAGTATGTGGGATCAGACTGTAATTAATGCCAGCTGAATATTGCATTGAATGGATAATAAATAATGCTGGTCATGTTTTCAGTGCAGCTCTGAAGAGAAAACCTGACAGTGGAGATCTGATTTCTGGTTATGCATAAAGTGGGGAATTTAGATAGACACATTTTGGCTAATCCTGACTTACACTGTAGAAATTAGACACAGACGACATAAAACCAGTTATGCTTATATGTGAATCATTTCACCTACCCTTGTGGCTCCTGGGCTGTCTTGTTTTCCACCTTATGTTCACATTCTTTTATCATGGAGCTTAAAATAACCTTGCAAAGGAGAGAGATGTGACAACACATGGGATTAAAACATGTTTGTCCATTATCAAATCCTGTAACCAATAACATGTGATACTGAGAAAACATGGTCTGTAGACATTAAAATTTATCGAATTTGGCTAAGCATACCATGTGCTTTTATAAACACAGGACATTTTTAAAATAGAACTAAAAATATCTATTGTGCAATGAACATCCTGCTTTTGGTGCTAAACAAAACTGACACTGTAAAAGGCAACAACCTCGATCAATGTACAAAGTGCAGAAACCCATCTCAACCACTCAAAAATAAATTTTCAGCTATCAACTTGTATACTAATTACATATTATCATGTCTTCTCATCTTACTGAATTAACCCAAACTTGGAATCCCAAGAGTCTACAACAAAGTCATAACATGATAATAAATTAAATCCACCCCACATTTGCAAGTATATAAAAGCTAAAAAGGAAGAAGTCTTATATCTCTCAAGTTCTGTTTTAGAGGTCCTATAACTGTATAGGACAAACAAAAAAGTTCAAACTCTTGGGTACGTATTATTTATCAGTCGTCATAAAAAAATGACCCATGGCAGATACTAAGTGGACAGAGAGAACCAATGCTGCCCATTCAATGTTACTGGCCTAACACAGGGAGCAGTGTGGTTACACCTAATCATAGTTAAGATAAAGCTCCTTGCCAACAAACATGGCATCCATTCCTGTGTGCTAACACAATTAGGCTCAGTAACTGATACAGTATTGCAATTTCCCCCGATCAGCCATAACAATGTGACCACTGAGAGCTGAAGTGAATAACATCGATTATCTTGCTACGATGGCATCTGGAAGTGGGTGGGAAATATTAGGCAGCAATTGAACATTTTATCCCTGAAGTTAATGTGTTGGAAGCGGAAAAAATGGGCAAGCATAAGGATTTGAGCGACTTTGACAAGGGCAAAATTATGATAGCTAGACAACTGGGTCAGAGCAACTCCAAAACTTCATCTCTTTGAGATGTTCCCGGGCTGCAGTGGTCAGGAGCAATCCATGGAAGGAAAACTGGAGAACTGGTGACAGGGTCATTGGCGGCCAAGCATCACTGATGCAAGTGGGGAGCAAAGGAGGCCCTACCTCGCAACTAACAGGACTTAAAAGATCTGCTACTAACGGCTTGGTGACATATACCACAGCATACCTTTAGAGGTCTAGTGAAGTCTATGCCTTGACCGGTCAGGGCTGTTTTAATGGCAAAGGGGGACCTACTCAATATTAGGCGGGTGATCGTAACGTTATGGCAGACAGCTGTTTGTTTTTTACACCGTCAACTGGGATGTTCCTACAAGACTGGCCTATAGCAGATATCATAGCAGTACTTAAAAAGGGGGGCGGGGGGAGCTAAAGTTGGGTATTAATAGAACTAACTTTTATTGTGTGCAAGTACTCTGTGGAACCACATACAAAAGTATATAACTGTATACAATTTCACAACAAAGAATCAGCATGGATTTATCAAACATAGGTCAAACCTAACTAAAATGATCGGAATTAAGTGAAGGTAAGTTCAGATTTGGATATTGAATATGCTTTTGCAGTATATTTGAATTTTGCTAGTTTTTGCTAGTGTTTGAACACAGTTCAGAAGTTGAGTATGCAAACGTCAGGCTGAATGTTTGCACATGGGTAAAGAACTGGTTAAAAGAAAGAAGACAAAAAGCATACATGATCAAAATAGAAAGTTAAAAATGGCAAAACCACAGGGATCGGTGGACCCGGATCTTTGCACTCTATTAATGATCCGTGGAATAAAACACTATATATAGTAAAGATGCCAATTTACTGACACAAAATTGTGTAGAGCTATTAAACAAATCTTCCGAATTAAGATTACAGGAGTTGCGATAAGTTGAATTTCATAGACCTCAGTCTTTTTTTAACCTTATTAAACCAAGTAACAAAGACCACCAGAAGAAATTCTACAACTGGGACCCTTACGAATCTGAAAGCAAAACTCAAGATCCATACGCAGGAACTGGTTTCAGGCACTGCTGCCAGATTACATTGCCATGCTGCCCATACATGCATGTATTTTTTCTGTACTTAGATACTTGGCCTCAGCACTCTAAGTGCTACGCTACACTTTCATTAACAAAGCAGAGCCGAGGACAGCGTAACACTGTTATTGAGACATCAGAGTAAGTACAGAAATATAACACTTACCTCATGTTCAGGGGACAGATGTTCCATATCAGCACGTAGACACCTGAGTCCTGGTAAAAAGTGATTTACCATTAACTCCTCAGATATGACTGCAACATGATGTTAGGGAATTTTTATGTGCGTTGATGAATTTGATCTATACCATGAACCTTGATACAATAGTTATTGTCTGTTAAATACACAAAAACACAAACTGTAGACGACACTAACTTTCTTGATATGCACATAAGTGGCCAGGCGAGGATGCACCGTAACACAACCTGATGTTCAAGAATAGCAGGAGTAGGATGAGAAGGATGAAAAGAAATCCTTCCAACCATTAGGTATTTAGGGGTGTGCTAGCCACAGAGCAAACCTGATAGGTATTCTAAGATTCTAGGGATCATCACACTTAGCCATGTGAGGGCAGAATCCTCAGCAGAGAAGCTAGGGGCAGGAATCCTTGTAATAACACTAGTAATAATAGCTTCATAGAGAATAGCATGAGGAACGGAATGTAAGGAGACTTCCTCAGAAGACTGCAGCTTGGTGGACTTACACTATCTCACATTAGGGAATTTCTGCAGCAGGGTGACGGAGTTGCCTGCTGACCCTCCAGGGAAGTACAGGACTTTCAAAAGTGTGTGTTCCATAGAATTAGACTCAATGAGCAGGCAATGGGACATATGCATGAAAAGAAACTCTCAGGATAGGCGAAAAGGATAATTCCCACCCTGGCCAAAATCGTCTTGGTCGAAGGATCAGCTTGGTGCCTTAGGGGGAAAAAAAAAAAGGATTGAAGTGGAACCATGGTAAATTAAATACCCAAACAATCCCATAAACCCCCCAAAGCAGTAAAGGACAAAGGACCACAATAAATGAAGACACTAGGAGCCTCAGCTTGGCATTGAGTGGGATCAACTAGGACACAGACATTCAGTGACAGTCTCCTGAGCCTTCCACAATGGGTATGTCAGAAGAAAAGCACAAAGGTAGACATAAGGGCCAGTGCTGTGAGCAGGGTCTAAACCAACTAAAGGATACTGAAGAGTCAGGACCATACAAAGTAAAGGAGCAGTAGGAATTGATCCCTATAAATCTTGCAGGCGACATGGTCCCTCTGGAGAGGGCTGGGGTAGAAGAGAGTGTATGAAGCATGCATGTAAAAGCATGCATGCTTCATACACTTTAGGGGGAGTATGTTTGGGGGAGTAAATGATGGAGAAAGATCTGGGTGTCCTGGTAGACCATAGACTCAATAATAGCATGCAATGTCAAGCTGCAGTTTCTAAAGCAAGCAAAATACTTTCTTGTATTCCAGAGATAGAAACATAATCATGCCACTGTACAAAGCATTAGTAAGAACTCATCTGGAATATGCAGTTCAGTTTTGTGGAACTGGAGAAAGTGCAGCGAAGGGCGACTAAACTCATAAGAGGCATGGAGGAGCTCAGCTATGAGGAAAGATTAGCTGACCTGAATTGGTTCTCTCTGGAGAAGAGGCAATAAGGGGGGACATGATCACCATGTATAAATACATAAATGGTCCATATAAAAGAGCTTGGTGCAAAATTATTCACGTTAAGGTCACTGCAAAGGACAAGGGGACACTCTTTGCATCTGGAGGAAAATATGTTTAACCTTTGAAAGGTTTGAAAGGACTCTTCACAGTTAGAGCTGTGAAAATGTGGAATAGGCTCCCCCAGGAGCTAGTTCTAGCTAGCTCAGTTAATTGTTTAAAAAAAAATCTGGATGAATTTCTATATGCACAGAATATTACTGGATATGGAGTTCTTATAGGCATATTAGGCATCAGAGATTGTTGATCCAGGGAGTAGCCACACATTGCTCCTACAGGGGAAAAAAAATCCTTCCTTATCCCATAAGGCAAATTGAACCATGATTTCTAGAGGTTTTTCTGCCTTCCTCTGCATCAACAGGGGAGTAGCTGTGGGCATAGAGTCCTGTTTAGGCTTTTCTTTTCTTTTCTTTCTCCGTATCTCTATAAGGTTGAACTTGATGGACTTGTGTCTTTTTTCAACCTGATCTTCTTGCATAAACGACTAGACCCATCAATCCACCATAATGGTGATGGACAAAGGCAGACATGTTTAAAGCCCAGTCTGTGTGAAACCATGTCTGCCCCCATCGATAGAAAAAGAAGAGTAGACATCAAGGGACAGAAAGTGTGTCACTCACAGCATTACTAGTTAAAAATAAAGGCAAAAGCCTGAAAAAAATAAAAAACTAAAGCAACCACCACAGCTAATGATGAATAGGCTGCAATATATTTTTTTTTTCTTTTGGGCTTTAGAAGGTTTTGGAGGAAAAATAAATACATAACATTAAATTAGCGCCACATTTTCCTAAAAAAGGCCAGCAACATGCATGGATTTTTTCCCCCAGAAAAATTCCAGTTTAGCAATGCTGAAAGCTGACAACAGATCTAACAATCCAAAAGTCAATGGAGTAAAAACAAATTAGAGTTAAGATGAATGACAAGAGGTTAAATGCCAGCAGTTATTGGTAAAGTGGAAAGTAAAGTACATAATATATATATATATAGGAAACAGTCAATTTTAAATATGCCAGAAAAAGTATAACAAATATCCAAAAGTTTGCTTAACAAATTATGTGAAGAAAAAAGAATAAAATAAATGCCAAATTCTGGATGACAGAGTAAAAGAGGAAGTTGTTGGTAAGGAAGTAGGTATTGATTGACACATCACTAGAACTTCTCGTTTGCAAGCACAAATGTACCATTTATGTTGAGGTTACCGGCATCTTTCGCAATCAACTTCTTTGCACATTTTCAATAGACTGTCCTGGAGTTTATGTGGCAGCACCAGGCAAATGCACTGTAAATTGGTTTCCTGTAACACAGATTCCTTTATGCTGTAGCATGACTTTATAATTCTTTTGGGTCTGAGTTGTCCATAAAAAACATATTAGTAAGGACATGAGATTTTAGAAGATCAAAAGGATATGGAAGTAATGGCCAACCATAAGGTCTCTAAAGCTGGCCATACATGCTACAAATTTATCTCCTTCAACCCTCGTTGAAATCCCTTGATTTCCTCATCCACATTAAAGAGCGTAGGTGAAGGAATCCCTGATGCTGCTACTCCAGTAACTGATGAATACCCGAACAGCGACGGCATGTGAATTAATGCAGTTTTTAGAAGATCAAAGGATATGGAAGTAATGGCCAACCATAAGGTCTCTAAAACTGGTCATACATGCTACAAATGATAAATGTGTGTTGTATTTTTTAAAATGAAAATGGATAAACACTTTCAAGAGAACAAGTCAGGAATAGGTATTTATAAGATCCTGAATCTCCCCTATTAAACTGTTAAGTGTTAAAAGAGTGTAGCCTTACTAATCTTGGTGTGTTATGTAATTCACTTGTATTTTCGGGGTAGAAAACTTGGTGTCAGGCAGTTGAACTGTCTCATACCACACCAACCATTTCATTCCAGTATTTCTGACAATCCCTTTGTCATATAACAGTTTTGTGTTCATCTAATCAGCCCTGAGCTCAGGAAGGAAACAGGGCAGCCTCACACTAATGCTTTGATAGGGAGAGAATGCAAGTAAATATTTAAAAACCAAGAATCAAGTCTGAGGATTAAACTTGCCTAATTATAACCACTTCAAGAGCGGTGATTTAGATGTTCAACAATGACATGGCCCATTGGCTGGCCCAAAATGAACTGCTATTTCTACTTGCATACTCTTGAAATACTGTATCTAAAGCAATAGTTAATCCTGTATAGGAAAAAATGGTCATTAATATAGTACTCAACTTAAAAGGTTTATAGCCTATCCTATTACTAGACAGATTCTAGGATCTGCCTTTTTAATAAATATTGGTTCTTAGATAAAGTGGTGAGTAACATTGTTTAAAAATGTAAGATCATCCAGCAGATGTTTGTTGTGTTTTTCATAGTCCATATGCAGCCTTAATTGGCACACTCGTGGGTAGATAAAATAAGATACAAGCAAGCGAGTACCAAACAGGTTCAAAACACTTTAAAGAGAACAAGTCCGGAACAATCAGGAAGCAAGGGTTTGTGAGGATTACGTTTGGGATCCTGGAACTGGGAGGTTTCATGGTGCTGCAGGAGGGAAGATGAGATCCCCAGGCCTAGATCCAGGCTTTAGCAGTGGCCAGCACTCGATAATTGCACAGGTGTGCACAGCCATTAAGAAAAGGATGCTGGCTAGGGGAATTAGCTCCTGCTGGGAAAGAGGAACAGACCGTGTTCAGGTGTCAGGTGAACGCCCC